>NC_056527.1:159744146-159775710 GCF_019175285.1 Sceloporus undulatus
TGCACGTCTGAACACCAGGTGCGCTTCCTTAATCATCATTCACTCCCTCCTTTGCGTCCCTGAATCGTCGCAAGGGGAGCGAACTTCCTGTAAACATAGTTTGCGTTCATAGGAAATCCGCTCCCCTCGCGACGATTCAGAGACGCGAGAGGGAGCCACGTTTACATGACGATTAAGGAAGCGCGCCTGGCGTTCAGATGTGCGCACTTCCTCCACCTTTGAGTTCAATGCTAGGGAATTCTAGGAACTGTAATTTTGTGATTGAATTCAAAGATACAGCTGTGTTCGTCTGTAAAATCTAATCCAGTTTGACACCATTTAAACTGCCATTGGTGAATGGTATGAATTCTGGTAACTCGAGTTTGTTGTGGCCCCAGAGAGCGGATGTGCGTTCAAGGGCCTAATGCCTTATCGCTGTGTTTAAAGCATTAAATGCATTGGTTGAAGTCCCTTCCCAGTTTTGTTTGTTGCTGAATTCAAAGATATAGTCATGTTCATCTGTAGAATCAGTATGCTGAGATCTTGTAGCCCTTTTGAGACTAACTGAAAGAAAGCCGTTAGCAGCATGAGTTTTCATAGACTTTAATCTACTTGCTCAGTTGCGTTTAGTGGCGTGGAGAACCAGGGACAGAGCTGTATATGCCATTCATATGTGAGAACGTCAATTCAAATTCAAAATCCTTTGTGTCCGGAATTGAAGTGGCAAGTCCAATTTGAAATATGGTCATTGGTGAACAAATACAGACTCACACTCTAATGGCATAGACAGGTCTGTCCCTGGCTTCCCAGTCCATCAAATACATCTGAGGAAGTCTACTTAAGTCCACAAAAGCTCATGTTGCCAACCTCTTTCAGTTCATTTCAAAGGTGCTACAAAATCTCTTTGCATGATTCTGCAGACTAACATGGCTGCAGTGTGTTTTGGGCCATGGTGTGATTTAGGTCCAAAATAGACTACACAAATCCAGTTTGAGACTACTTGAATTGCTAGGGAATTCTAAGAACTGTAGTTAGTAATAGAATTCAAAGATACATCTATGTTAGTCTGTAGAGATTAATATGTAGAGAGATCTTTTAGCCCCTTTGAAACTAACTGAAAGAAAGAAGTTGACAGCAGGAGCTTTCCTACACTAAAGTCTACTTCCTCAGATGCATTTGACACACAAAAAGGGGCATGTTTTAAGAATGCCACAACCATCTGAATCCAGCCTTATGCATAGGAAATGTAGGGCAGTTATGAAATGTTCCATCTCCTGTTGATCACTTCTCTCAATTAAAGGCTGCATTCATGATCATATATAGATAATACTAATCCAGGGCATTTGCAGAGGATGTGCTTGCTGGCCTAGTTTGCTACCACTTTTGGTTCTAGCCAGGATTACTTTTTACTCTTATAAAACAAAGCAATTTGTAACCTATACAAGTAACCTTTAGAAACAGCTCATTTGTAGAAGGGGAATCAAATAATCCAAAGAGACAAGTCACATTTTAATTTAAGATTCCAAGCTGCAAGCACGCTCTCCATTAGATCAGTGCAACCAGTTTTAGTGGGAAAGTGGAAACATTGCAAACTATAAATCTGGTTTTCCTAGCTGAGTATGAAAAATCAGACAGATATAAATCAATATTTTGATAATATATTTATTAGGTGTTATTAATTAACACATTGCATACATTGTTCTGGATATCAACATACAGCAATCCAAGGCTGTTACAGCCTTGCATTTTTATTCATAATTAAGGCACTACACTTTGAGATGGTAAGGAATTTCAGGACTCTATTTTAGGAATGATGACATCCTAATGAATTAAAGCTATGTGGTGTAATTGTCCTTTTGGTCTCAGAGAACCATTGCTACTTCCACCTAGAAGGCTTTGCCAAACTCTAGTGGAATCTTATCTCTCCTTTAACTGCCCTAGCTCCATTTTATGAAATCTTGGAATTTGTGGTTCTCTGAGATACTTAGAATTATATGCCAGGAAGCTTTAGAATCTCACCAAACTACAAATCCTAGGATTACATAGGATGGAGTCATGGCACTCAAAGGTGAGTAATAGTCCTGAATTGTGTAGTGTGACAGAGACTATTCTACCCTTCAGTCCGCAATTTGGAAATCCACACTCTATCCCTTTTTGAACAGACAAAAGCTACAACACACACAACCCAATTGGCAACATCTCCTAACCCTAAATGATGCCACAAACAGAAACACACATGCATGCACACCATGTTGGGAAGAAAAGCTTTACTTGCATTGTCATCAATAAATAATTTACAGTATGTACATCGACACCCCACACATATTCTACATGCACAAAAGAAGTTGAGGGGGGGGGGAGGAGGACATGTGAGATTGTTGAATGCTCCCCACCCATTCCCCCAAGTTTTGCTTTTAATTCCCCACTCCCCACCATAAACCTGAACACAAGCCAAATATTCTGTGCAAACTGGGATACAGTCTCCAATCATTATGCAAAGGGATCTTGCAAAACGTTTGAGACTAACTCTGTGAAAGAAGTTGTAGCATAAGCTTTCGTAGACTTGATCCACTTCTTCTGACTTCGTCTACAAAAGCTTATGCTACATTATGTCTCAAAAGTGCTGAAAGAGCCCTTTGCGTACTGATATTCCAGACGCTCCAATAACGTTGAGCTTCCTACTAATAGTCATGCAGACGTAAGAACCACTTCTCATCTCCCTGTTCAACAGGAGGGATCCAAGGCCATTTTTGCAGACCATGGCCTCTGAAGCCTCACAAAACTACAACTCCCAGAATTTCATAGCATGGAGCCATGGCTGTTAAAGTGGCATCAAACGGCTTTATTTCTGCAGTGCAGGCGCACTTGTGGGAAATTCAGCAATTTTGGGCAACAAGAAAAACAGAGGTTTTTGCTCTTGTGTGTGTGTGCCTTCAATTTGGCTATTGACCTATAAGGACCCCATTAATTTCATAGGGCTTTTTAATTCTGTCAGACCCCAGTTCCTGGGGAAAACACACACACGTGTGTATATACACACACACAAAGCCAGTCCACCAGTAACTGGATTTTCTGTAACACCAAAAAGGAAGGAAATTAACTCAAAGGAAATGGGGCTGTAACAATAACATTTTGTTCTAATTTTCTTCATTAATTGTGTCTTCTTGGCCTCAATTTCCATTAGATCCCTGTATTCTTCTGGAAAAATTCAGCCAGCGTTCATGGGTGTGTTCCTCCGATCTATGGTCAATTGTGACAACACAAACAAAACTAACCAAAGGTTTGGAGAAACTTAGCTGTCTTCCCAAGAGAACATCAACACGGAAAAGGCTATCATGTGCAAGATATGAAACAGCACATGAAAATCTAGGCATCCAGCCTACACTGGAGATGATCCTGTTAGATATCCCATTGAAGTGTTTGTTTTTAATTGAAACCTTGTTCCAGGCTAAAACAGTGTTGTCAGAGACCTGGAAGGCAGGGGAACAGTTAAAAATGAGCTGGAGTTTCAAGAGCAATGAAATGTGTGGTTCCACCCTAGTTCTTTTTCAGGTAGATTAAAAAAGCTAAAAGTACAGCCTTGGGCCAAAAGATTCAAAGCCAGAATGTTCATCTGTAAGCAAGTTCAGAGACCTAATTACAAGCTCTGTTTTCATCCACTTCAGAGCAGGGGAAAACCCTTCCAACATATTTATAGCTCATTTTTCAGCTCTCAAAAGCATTTTCAACACCATCTATTCATATGCAACAGAAGAGCATTTATAAGTTCAAAGTAAAAAAAGCAAGGCCAACAATCTATTCGTTACAAACACTTTCTTCATACAACCAGACAGGATATTGTATACATGGATATCACCAAGTGGCGAACACAAAAATCAGATAGACTCCATAATTGGAAACAGAAGATGGAGACACTCCATTCTTGCAGCAATTGAATGAAAAATAGCTTAGTCGCATCTGGGTGATAGAAGGATTGGTAGAATCTCTTCTCACTGCTAGGATGTGACAATGATGTTAATGTTTCTCCTTCTATAAACCTTTTAATCACTTTCAATGCATGATGAAACGGTGATAGAAATCAGTTGCATACTGAATATATCATGAACATTTTAAACCCTGCAGTTTAAGAGGAAGGTTTAATGAGTCACTGATAAATGCAGGAGTGTAAGATGTATTTGTGCACATGCTACACTTCTGTTAAGAAATAACTTATTTAAAAACCAGTCACTTCTCTTCTCTTCAAAAACGTGGGAGAACTTGTCTCCCTGCTCAGAGTAACCAGTGAAAAATGCCCACTACAAACAAGACCTGAAACAACTGCTTTCTTTGTAACAGCCAGCAGGATTTTGAGTCTGGAATGCAGTTCAGCTAGCAAGGAATCTTATCCCAAATGATGCTGACTGTCTAGTTACAGCCTGTGACATTTCTCTTAAGATTTTTTGCTTGATGTTATTTAAACTGTATTGCTACAATGAAAATATTCATTGTACACTTTTCTTTTTTGGATCCAGAAATACATACCCACATAAGGTCACTCTTTTTTTGCCTCCCCTTTAAAAAGGCAGTTATTCATGCTTGTCAACAATGAAATCCTTCAGAGTTAATATGGATAATGATTTCTAGTTTGTTTTTATTACACAGTACCGAAATGCTTGTCATTACAACAGACACATCTTTTGCTGCTCTAACTATATCCCTGTATGATCACATCTAAGGACATAATCCAGTTTTAGTCCTTGTACCATGGTGTCCCTATGTGAAGCATTTTACTCTTTTCCACAAGAGTCTATTCTTTAATATCATACCTTCAGACTGTCCTAATCTAACAGGGCCACTCCCTATTAATCCTCTGCCATCACACGTTTTAAGCTGCTTTTAATATGTCCCAGTTTTTCTGTCCTCTTCTCATTTTCTCCTTTAATCTTCATCTTATGTCAACTGCTCAGGCAATTGAATACAATTGCAAAACAAATTCAAAGTGCAAAAGTAGTTTGAACTGAGTTGACTCAGTGGTTGGAGAGGACAGAAAGAGACAGAATCTTTCCCTTCCCTGCAGATCCAAGCAAAAGCAAACTCTCCTAGATTGTGAGTTCTTCATTAATACGTTTTCCCATTTTGACCACACAAATCTCATTATTATTATTATTATTATTATTATTATTATTATTAACTTTTATTTATTGTTAAATATGTTATATACAGAGTTTGGAAACTTTACTTTCTGGAATACAACTCCCCCTTTTCCTCAGCCAGAATGCAGGAGCATTGGCTGGAAGATGATGGGAGCTGTAGCCTCTATCCCCAATACATTATCCAAGTTCTGCTTATATGGGAAAATTTAGAGACAGTGCACTAGAATCAGGCCTAATGGCTTTACATGACACCTTTTTGGTCTGCTAGAGCCCTAACAAACCAGGAGAGTTGACCAACACTGTACTGTCACGTGGCTTGGTCTAAGAATGACCATTTCAGTTTCCCACAATGTCCTCAACATAGCATTGATATTGGGAAATTAATACAGCTACACTCTCAAGCCTCCAACTAAGGTGCTGCAATATTGTTCCTAAATGCAGTGCTTGATTTCATACCCCCCAACAGTCCAAATCTGGGGGGAGCAATCCCAATTAATCCACTGCCATTTCACTTTTCACCTGCTTCTCTTTGCTCTTCCCATTTCCCCCCTTTGTACTTGGCTTATTTCAATTGCTGCAAATTAAGTTCAATATGCAAAAAGTCATTTCCAGTCAAATCAGCGGAGAGGAGAGGAGAGGAAGGGGCAGAATCTCCTTGAATAACCTTTGCCATCTAAAATTGTTGTAAACTGCTTTAGGTCCTATGCTGGGGAAAGGTAGGATATAAATTAAATGCGTTAACATTCCAGTTCACTTCCTCTTAGTAAAACAAAGCATCAGCAAGGGTTGAGATTGGTGATTAAATTACTTCCATATCCCCCAGAGTACTTCTAATGGCCCTGGGAACCACATTTTCTCCATCTCTGCAAGATAAGAAAAAAAAATCATATCTAGTTCATGTACTCACCTGGATTAGCATAGGGCCTTTGAGCAAATGAGAATGGGTGCATGTGTCTCCATTCACCTGATGCTCCGTCCAAACCCATTCTTTCAAATGTCCACCTGTCTTAATATTAGGGTAGGTGCTTTCCCAGGATCACTTTGATACAGAACTAAAAGATATCTTTGCATATTACATAGGCTGTGGTGGTCCTCTAAGAGTTTCTAGCAGCCATATAAATAATCAAGGGGAGGTTCAAAAATAGATTTCTATATACTGATGGCATTTATCTCTCAGGGAAGCATGATAAGTAGATGAGAAGACACCACTCTTTCTTCATTTGCATTGAGATGGAATGAGAAGAAAAAATGTTTCTCATTGAATAGTCTGCTTTAGCAGGGCCCAGAATCTGCACGTAACTATATGGAAATCCTGTACTCTAATTCCAAATGTTGTAAGATTAATTATTGCTTCATTGTATATGTTCACATAGCATCATTCAAAACAACAATGGTACATTGTGGACTGTGTAACTCATACACAGGCCTATGTTTTTGCAATTTGTTGCCTGCTTTGCATCTCTATCATTTTCTTCTCTTGCTTGCTGTTTCTTCAGTCAAAGAGAGAAGATCTGATGTAGAAAAAATGTTCAAACCTATTCAGGTCTTGAATATTGTTTGTTTTGGAGGGTGAATAGATGTTCTATCACATCATCATTCATTTCACTTTAATACATTGAAGATCTATGATTTCATCAGTAGATCATAACTATATTATAATTTGTTGATTTATGGTGTAATCATCATTAGATGTTGCCAGCCTTCTGATGCCAACCCTCTCTGTAATTTGTTATCCTTGTCTTTACACAGCAGGTAGATAGCCCACCACTGGGGCCATATGCGAGGAACCATCAGCTGGATAGAAGCTATCAAAGCTTGGATTCTGTTGGCATAGGTCTTTAGAGTCCAGCATCACCTTAATTTACATTGTAAGATGACAGTGTAGAACTTTGTGAAGGATAGGAGCACGGGCCTTACCTGTGAGATGGTGCTTTTCAGTGATGCAGGCGGAAACATCCTCATGTGGGTTGCTCCCTCCTCTTTGCTCCAGTAGGCAGGAAATTGACTTCGAGGGAGATGCCAGTCGGGGTAGTAACCCATCCTGTCCTTCAGTCCATAATGCAGCCCCTAACATAGTCTATCACACACTGTATTATTTATTTAAAAACAAGTGAAAGGAGGGGGGAAGGGGGGAGTGAGAGAAAGGCATGCCTGGTGCCTAAAGACTAGGTAGCAGCTACCTAACCACCTCCTTCATACAGAAACCTATGTTCTTCACTTCAGGTATGAATGCCATCTTGGCCTTTGTCCCCCTCACCATGTGGCATTTCTGGCAGAGTGGGCAAAATAACCCCTTTTCTGAAAGGGGAATCACTGCTTCCCTGCTATTTGGGGAGGAGCGGGGAGAGAAAGATGACTCTCTGTGGGCTGTCTGGCTCTGTGGCTCCTTGGATGAGAGAACGTATTTCCACTGCACAGATTTCAGCTGGTAGCACATCCATGCCAGCTGTGTCTGAAGCTATAAAGACCTTGAGCCAGGGACAGAAATCAGCATAGCCTGCTCAGCTTTCCCGTAAGGGGAAGGTTGGTTTGTAATTCTTACTAACCCCCTTCTTGGAAGCTGCAGCAGTCACGCCTCCGGACACTTTCTGGGTCTTGCCCTTGTGGCGTTTCTCCCCATGGCCGCAGATGGGGAAGCTCCCCCCTTCCATCCTGGCCACTTTCCTTTTAAGGCTGCTGGCCGCGTGCGTGCCAGTCTTCCCGGCCTCAGAGGCGGATGCAGGGATATTGTCTTTCCCTGACATGCCGGGCCTGTCCTCTATTTTGCTTCTTCTAGCCAGTGTAGAGGAGAGAGAGAGAAAGATGGGAGAGATGAAGAGTTGGTTTTGTGGAGCCCAGGTGGCCATAATGCTGTGAGTTTGACCCCAGGGCTCCAAGGTTGACTCAACCTTCCATCCTTTCGGATGTTGGTAAAATGACTGCCCAGATTGTTGGAAGCAACTGGCTTACAGATTGTAAACCACTTAGAGACTGCTGAGTTCACTATGAAGCTGTATAGAAATGTAAATACTATTGCTATTTTTGTGTGTGTGTGTGTGTGTGTTTTGTTGTTGTTTTGAAAGGCAAAGAAAGAAAGAAAGTTAAGCAAAGAGTGCAACTGAGATTTACCTACTTGGAGCCGAGACAGGAAACAGACTTTGTGAAGGATTTAATCGCTTACTGCCTTTCTACCAATGACTTGTCTACACTTTGTGCAACTTAATTGGTGCAATACAAAATAAAACAAAACAAGGGACAACAAGAGTGAACTTGTCAAAACTGAGATGCAACCACCATTGCAAGAGAATGGTGGAAAATATCTTGTTCACTCACTTCTTCCTTGGGCTGATAACTGAGGCAGTTTGGTAAGATACACCAGTCAATAACCAGAATATTGTTAGGCAGCCTTTCCCAGGGCCAGATGTTTTGGACGGTATTAGCTAGTTAGACTTAGTAATGGTCAAGGATTGTGAATTCTCTAGCCCAAAATAAACAGAGATCATCAGGTTGGGTAAGGTTGTTCTCAAATGGGAGAGGTGGGATACAAATACATATTTATTGTTGTTGTTGTTGTTCACAGGATGCTGTTGGAAGTCATGTTCCACAGACACTTCCAAATCATAATTCTGGTGCTTGGTGGGTGAGGTGTAAAAAGGAGGTTCAGGTTTGACTCCTGACATTTATATTGTGTGTTACATCAGCATAAAAAAATCACAGAATGTTATTAACAATGAATGTACCTTTTAGAGATTCTCCAGATACTGTGTTAAAAGATAACTATGTACAGGCAGGGAGACATGGGCATAGCCCCTAAAGTTATACCTGTAAAGTTGTACCTCTAGTTGTACTAGAGTACCTGTATTGACTGATGTGTTCTGTATTGTAAGACACCGCATTGTAGCTGCACGAAGGATATTTCCCACTTATCTGATTTCAGAATTCAATGAAAAAAGTTGTAAGTGTGGCGTTATACTGGTGTCATATTATGGATGCTACTTATGTGCAGCACAGTGGTTATACAGAGGTTAAGGTGCACTAAATTTGCACTAAAACAATGAACTGTTACATAGTTTGGTGGCGTCACATATGCCCTGAAATGATCCCGAGGCAACCTCTATTTGTGTTGCACAACTCCCTCCTGTTTCTTCTGGCATTCACTTGTGCAAGAATAAATCCAAATCGCCTGCCCTTGGATCAATTACTGCAGCAGCGATAACAACCTTGCAACAGACAAGAACGTCTTCCTTCTCCTTTAAGTTGTGTGACACAGCTGTGTAAATAAAGAGGAGGAAGGGAGGGGCAGGGGGGGAAAAGAACGTGGCAGCATTTTTAAGACTAGTTTTTATTTTAGCATGAGCTTTTATGGATATAATCCCTCTTCTTCAAATTCAGTACAGAGTGATATTAAAGCCTCGGGTACAAAGCATCTCTATACAGTTGTAGGAGTGGGACAGAATATAACAGGCTCTAAAAAGATGCAAATCATGTTCCTTGCCCTACATTCTCAGAGGGCTGGGTGAGGTGATTCAGGTCTTTCAGATCTTTACAGTAGCCAGTTAGTGTTGATGTGTGAAAGCAATACATCTGCTTACCAAAACTTTTTCCTTGGGTTTGAAACACTGAGGAGATTCCTTTTGCTACATGTACAGTAGCAAGGACTCTTGTAGTAATATATGTAGAGTGCTATGAAGCCATTGTCTATTTGCTAATGGATTGGAATGTGTGAATTTGCTGTTTCTATATTTAATCGAATATAATTCAATTCAGCTTGTGTGTGCGCACGCATGCCTTCAAGTCTGCTATTGACATATGGTGGCCCCATGAATTTTATAGGGCAAGGAATCCTCAGAGGTGGTTTTGCTAATTCCTTCCTCTGGAATATAGCCTCCAACACCTGGTATTTATTGGTGGTCTCCTGTGCAAATGTTAACCAGATCTAACCCTGCTTAGCTTCTAAGATCAAAGGGACTTGTGTCTTACGAGTATTTAGGCCTGATTTGGATTGGTTCTTACGGCAAAAGGCTCAGGGGTTCTACATCATCAGATAATCTGTTATCACCATTTGTGGAGACAAGTTTGCCCCCTCTCCCAAGCAGATCCTTGCTTTGGGATTTAAATCCATGTCTGTCAGCATAAACTGTAAGTACAGCATGTGGTCTCTGTTACATTGCTTCACTTCTTCTGTAGGAGGGCTATATAGATTCCAACTTGCAAAGTTGGATTCCAAACACTCCTCTTCTGAATGCTGTTTGCCAGCTCAGCAACAACAATGCAGTAAGAGCTAAAGCAGTGAAGAATAGTCTAATGACTTGCAGTCCTAAACACCTTTATTAGGGAGTCTATAAGATTTGTTCTAACAGCAGACTTTAAAGACTCATTATATCTAAACAGGGTTCGTGAAAGGGTACTAATGCTCAAGGGAAAGCTATTTGCATCCAGAGAGCCCTTCTAAATTTTAGCGAAAGCACATTACACTTGACCATTAACAATTTAAGGTCCGACAGGATTCTTTGACCACAGCTGAACACAAGTTGAGTTTTTAAGTCCTTTGAATGCACTGAGATATCTTTAGGGTACCTACATCCATGCTGGACTGTCACTTGAATTTAACTGTGTATCACTGAGACCAAAGGCTTCAAGCATGTATTTCTAACTGTAAAAAACAAATAATACATGATGTTAGAGACATTTCAAAGAAACCCCAAGAACATTGCAACCCTTTTGTCTGCCAGGCATTTTCTCACATGGACACATCACTGCATTACAGCTACCCATGGCGATTCCTGAGGTATGTTTCCCCCTCTGTTATCCTCGGGCAAAATGTCCCATTTCACAAGGGAATATATTTGGGAACTACAGTGGAACCCACATAAATTATATCCAACAGGGTTATACACATACCAGAATTGAACTATATAGTACAGAAAAAGCTCAGGATATTCAAGGTGCCGGGGATGATCTATAAAACCATGTATGGCCTGGATCTAGGCTGCTTTTCCATATAAGCCTCTAAGATCTTTAGAGGACGCATTTCTTTTGTTCCTACCACCTTCACGCACATTTTTAGCAGGAATGTGAGAGAGGTAGTTTCTCTGTGGCTGCTCTTAATGTTCTGGAACTCACTTTCCAGGGAAGCAACACCGGCTCCCTTCTTGCTTTTTGTTGGCAGCTGAAGACCTTGATATTCGAGCAGGCTTTTGGGGACGGATTGTGTTACAAAAGAAAAAAATCATGCTGTAGTACTTTTATTCTTGGCTTTTAAATCATTTACGGTTTAAATTCTATAAATAGTTTAGTATCGTTTTAATCATAACCTTGCTATCCAGCTACCAATTTGACGTCTGTTATAAGACTGTCAACAGTTAAGAGGTAAGCTGTGAACATTCTGCGTAAATTCTTGCCTTGCTCAGCTACTAGATAAACCAGAAAAAATCATGCGAAAAAACAATTTCTGCAATGCACAGAAATCTTTTTGTTGAGAACCTGGATTGCCATGGCACTGAATTTTATGTTTTGCACAACACAATGAATCTAGCTATATAAAATGTAGCAGTGCTGCCTATTTTCAAGGGAAGTTGGTGTTTTTTCCCTCTTCTTGGAACAGAAAAGGTTTTTCCATTCCAATAACCAACTAAGGAAACCCAATTATTCAATTTTAAACATGCTCCTTTTGGGTCTTTTACCTAAATTGGCAAGCTGTTTGCTACATTTATATGATGTTAATAGAAGGGAAAGCAATGACAAACCTCATCTGAACAAATCTTGCCTATAGAAGCCCATGGTAGGATTGCCTTAGGGTTTCCCTAAGTCAGAAACTACTTGAAGGCACGCAACAACAGAGGATTAAGAGTGCCTTGGGGCATGTGCATTCCCAGGCCCATATAGGATTCTCTCCAAAGTTTTATTGGGGGGGGGGGGGGGGGGGGGAGGGTGCCCCAAAAGGCCATGGAGTCCAATTCTGCCATGCTTTCAGGCTGTTTTGGCATGGTGAGACCTTCTGTTAAGAGGAAGGGACCTAGAAGCCAACAAGAAGGCTGGTGTGAATGTGTGTTTGTGTGTGTGTGTTAAAATGTGACAAAATTGCCCCCTAGGGGTTATTGTGGGAATTCACAGCCCAGAAAAAAAATGCAAAACATTTTTTTCGGGGAGTGGAGAGCAGCTACCCAAGGTCCCCAACCCCTAACAATTGCCAACCCCTGATTTAGTATGCAATTCAGCATTGGAAAATATTTAAAGAGTGAGAAATTTAAAGTTAAAACATACAGTTACAACTTACTAAAGGGGAGGAACAATAATAATAATAATTTATATTTTCCTGCCTCACCCAAGTGGATCGGTTTTTGGACTGTACTTTTCTAAGTCATTAATGAGTACTTCTTTTGTAGCTGTAGAAATAGATAGGTTTTTGTTTTGTTTTGTTTGTAATGTTCATAGAATTTGTAATATGTCTGTGTTTAAATATGATGGTTAAAAAAGAAACTGGAAAAATATTAAATGCATGCATCAGTTTTGTCTTTTCCCCAGTACAGGTAAAGGCACAGGGGGGCTAAGAAACAGTATGTGAGGAGACTGCTTGGCAGAAGAAGAAGAGCTAGTAGGCATGTAGGGAAATACAACCCATATTTGGATACTACCTGCATATCTTTAAGCCAGCTTCCCCAACTGTATATTAGAAGTTTAATTCAAAGCTACTTAAGGCATTTGCTCCTAGATTCCATAAGGAAGTCTAACCAACCGAACCTTGAAATAAGATTGCGTCCAGGATAACTGCAAAAAGAAAACAACCCTCCTTAATTCCTCCAGTTCTCCGCATCGACAATCATCGTGTATAACTCTTGAAAGCTAGCCTTTGGTTTCTACATATCCTCTTTTATCCCATTCTAATTTTTCTTATTAAATCTGTTTCTGTGCAGAATATATCATAGGATTAAACTGGGAGTAAAGAGGTGTGAAAATAAAAGGAAAGAATTTAAAGAAGTACAGATGATACCATATCACTAGCAGAAGATAGCAAAGACATGGACTAGATGGCCCTTGTGGTCTCTTCCAACTCTATGATTCTATGACTACTGAGGAAAGATAAAGAACAAACTAGAAAGGTAGAGTTACACATTAATAAAAAATGACAATCAAAGGTTTACCCAACTTAAAAGTGGATAATGAGGATATCAAAATAGATTCCTTTATATCTGGAGTCAGGCATTAATCAAAACAGACTGTAGTCAAGAAATCAGAAAAATACTTAAGACTTGGAAGTGCAGCTATGAAAAAACTAGACCCAAATCCTCTAGTGTAAAGATATATGAAGGAATAGTAAAGTCAAAATCTGATTTCTGTATATGGCTGTGAAAGCTTACAGGAAGAGAATCAACTCATTTGAAATGGGGTGATGGATGAAAAATCTATGGACACCATGGACCAGCAGAAAGACAATTAAACAGATCCAAGAGTAAATTCAGCCTAAAGTTACTAGAAACCAAAGACACTAGGAAAAGCAGGAGATCACATTACAGAAGGTTTGGCCCAAGAAAGGAAGCCATGGCCCTGAATTTGGTAATCCTGAGTGGGTCTGTTAATAACCAAGGCTCTTGGGGGGGGGGGGTCTCTCATTCATAAAGTTGTCATATATTGAAGCTGACTTCATGGCAAATAACAACAAAACCACAAGCTGATTACTACTGGTCTATTGGCCACAAACCATATTTATCTAAAACCAAGAATAACAAGGCAGATTCTGACATGTCCCAAGACAATAGCACATATGACCCATGTCTTTTACCTGTTAAGAAAGGTGCTATGTCATTGAAACGATGAAATTAACAATGTTTGATCAGTAACATTTACATGTAGGAGGAAAATATAAACACACTTGTGAAATGTAGTCAGTGCAGTCAGCCAAGGTGTTGAATGATCACTCTTAATGTAGTAACACTAATTCACCCCAATCATGCCAGATAACAAAGCATCTCACAGGCATAGCTGCTCCCTTCCTTCCACAAGGAATCCCCCTTTTCCAAGTGAATTAAGGTTAATGATATATCCGCACTTATATAATATTTAGCCTAAACTAAGTCTGTAATCCCATTATAACCTACTTGCAAGCTGTGGTTTGGTATTAAGTATGACTAGCAAAAAATGCCTGTATATATGTTGTACTAATCACAGCCACACAGTGCAAACAACAGGATATCATTCTGAAAGGCCTCTAAGTGAAGAGCTACATACCACACAGACTACATCGACAAACTATGTACCATCCTCTCTGGGAAGCTACTTAAATATCTGATAAGCATTCTGTACAGTAAACAAGACATACAAGGTTTTAAATTCGAATTGACATTCTCACACACAAATGGCTTATATAGGCCTGTCTCCCCTCCAAACATGCATCTGAAGAAGTGGGCTACAAAAGCTCATGCTACCAACTTCTTTCCTTCAAGTTAATCTCAAAGGTGCTACAAGATCCCATTGCATACTGGTTTTCCAGACTAACTGGGCTATATCTTTGCATTCTACCACCAGGGAAAGCACCAAATTTAGCTGGATGGAGTGGAAACTGTTCAACCTCTTCAAGAAACATGCCCAGGTACATACAGACATCATCTTTCTCAACAAGTACAAGCAATAGGATGTCATTCCTAAAAGTCCGCATGGAAAGAACCCACTACAGACTACATTCCACATATACTATAGTGACCAGGTATGTACCAAACCATCCTCTCCAGGAAGCTATTTAACCATTTGATAAGCATTCTGCACAGTAAACAAAAAATACAAGGTTTTGAATTTGAACTGACATTCTCACACACAAATGGCTTATATAGCTGTGTCTCTGGGTTCTCCACTCCAAACATGCATCTGAGGAAGTAGGCTGAAGTCTACAAAAGCTCATGCTACCAACTTCTTTCAGCTAGTCTCACAACCACTTCTGTAACAGAAAGGGAGGAATGTTGTGCCAACAAAAGGACGTCATGTATAAAACAATGTAGTACTTGGTAGCCTTACCATACATGAGCAGTATAAAGGCCTAAAGCTTCACACAACGGACCCTTTATAGACGGAGCTTGTGCTATAATTTGGTTGCTTTTAAAGTTCTTTTATGCTTAAAGTGAAAGGCAGTCATTCTATTCATTTTCCTAAACACACTCAATCATGTTGAAAAACACATAAAGAATAAAAAACTACAATTTCTGAACTGCACTGTTTATTTTTGCTGCTTGAAACCTAAGTGACAGTATGCCACCATAATTATGGGGTTTCTTCTAAACCTTTACTACACTGCAGGTACAGAAATATACTGACATATTTTTGGAGAACTGACATTTTGCAAAATGCAGCAAACATTTTGATTTATACATGAGAAAAAGGAAGTGTTCAAAAGGGTATGCATTTCAAGTTATTGCAGGTTATTTTTTTTGTGAGAGATCTTTTTTCTGCAGGTAAAATATGTTTAAATTTAAACCAACAGGAACGTGTCAGTGTATTTAAAATTATGACAAACAAAACCTTCTCTCTTGTCATTAGTTGCCCCTAGACACATTATTAGGGTGTTGCATGGTGAGGGCAAGATGTCAACACAGCATAAATCCCATGGCATTTTGGTTTTCTTCTGGAGATTAAAGCTGTTTTTCTTGGGATAAATGCAGCAGCAAAACACAAACCAGCTGATCAAAAAAGCACTTCTGCCATTAACTCCAATAATTTCAGGGCACACCAACCGACAGTAGTTTTGCCATTTCCAGTTTTTAAGGTTTACATCACTGCGCTGTTGTCTTAAGTACATTTTGTAATAGCTTGTTCATGGTTAGGCCAGCTTGCTGACTACGGCCTGGTTGAGAGAATTTAGTTGGTTGGTCCATTTATCTAACGCAGTATACCGTGCTCCACCCCTCTTCTGATGATCCAGCTCAAGGAGTTGATTGACTTGATCAATTCGGCCATGAATAGTGCTAAAATAAGAAACAAAAAAGACAAGTGTTTAAATGTGTCCTAGAACAACACAGAATCATGACATTTTAAAGGTTTCCCAAGCGCCTAACTGTGTTCAGGAGATGTAGAGATCATACAGTCCAAGTCAATGCTGAAGAGATAGGGCCAAGACACTGTAAAAATTTATTGGTTAGCAAAGAGTCTTGCATGAGAAGACAACTGTAGAGAAGTCAGAAACCAATAAAGATGAGGAAAGCAAAGTAATCAACACATGTGACAATTTTTCTTAGTGATCAGAGATGAACAGTTCTGAAAGGAGAAGCAGTTAGCAATGGCACAATGCTTAAGTTTAGTTTTCAGTAAAATCTCTGGAGACTTTACACACAGACAAAATTAGCTGAGGTTTTCTTTCCAGTTACTCTGAATTTATATCATTCCAAGTTCCAAATGATAATGATGATTATAATGACAATAATGAGTGAAAAAGATGGAATTAAAATTACTGTGGTGAAATAGGAGATAGTTGTAGCCCAAATAATTCTGGTGATGGGAAAAAAGAAGCCCAAATGGTACCTCTCCATGGTTGTAAAAATATATTAAGTTGTATCACTTACAATTCTGTATAGCATCTGAAAAATCATAGAATCACAGAGTTGGAAGAGATCACAAAGACCATCCAGTCCAACCCCCTGCATGCAGAAACTCACAAACAAAACATCCCTGACAGATGGCAATCCAGCCTCTGGTTAAAGACCTCCAAAGAACGAGACTCCACCACTCTCTGAGGGAGTGTGTTCCACTGTCAAATGGCTCTTACTATCAGGAAGTTCTACTTAATCTTTAGGTGTAGTTTGCATCCATTGTTCTGGGTCTTAATCTTTGGAGCAGCAGAAAACAAGCTTGCTTCATCCTCAACATGATACCCTTTCAAATACGTAAACAGGCTTATCATATCGTCTTTTAACCTTCTCTTCTCCAGCCTAAACACACCCAGCTCCCTAAGTCGCTCCTCATAGGGCTTGGTTTCCAGACACTTCACCATTTTGGTCCAGCTGGAGCTGGACACGTTCCAGCTTCTCAACATTTTTTTTAAAACTGTGGTGCCCAAAAATGGACACAGTATTCCAGGTGAGCCCTGACAAAAGCAGAACAGAGGGATACTGTAAATTATAGTTTTGGACCTATAGCCTCTGGATCAAGGCCGAAAGTGCCATAGTTAATATGGACCCTTTAAAGCCGTCGTCCAGGTGGCTTTGGAATGCAGCATTCAGATGCAGCTTCTGGGCAGCCTTAAGAGATTTTGGAGGTGCGGCATTTATATGCCACATGCCGCCATAGAGTCTTGAAGCCACCCTGGGTTGCAGCGGTGCCGGGAAAGCCGGTTCTTTCCTGTTCCAAATAGGAGTGGATTTATTTGGGCAAGGTTCAAGGTGGATTAGGGCCATGCCGTGTGTTTGCTGCAGCCCCAATCCATCTTTGGTGTGGGCAGCTTCAAGCTGCCCCTGCTTGCCAGTCTGTTCCGGCTCTATGTAAACTAAAATGCCTGGGGGGATCTCTGGAGATTTATTACAGTACATTTGCTCTGAAGAATAAGTACTATATACGATGAACCGAATATATTCTTTGTTAATTACAGAGAATAAGCCACATCAATAGAATAATTCCAAACCATTTATGAACATATCTTCTATTGTTGCTGTGCACCTTCAAGTCATTTCCAACTTATGGTGTCCTATCAAATGGTTTTCTGGGGCTGAGAGTGTGCAACTCGTCCAGTGTCACCCAGTAGGTTCTATACCACACCAATATTAGACACTCAGTGTCTGTAAGTATACCTTCATTTCCTTACAACTTACAGCAATATTTTCAGGGAACAGCTGCTAATTACTCTCTCTGCACCATAAGGAAAAAAAAAACCCCTCAGAATAAATCCTTTGAATAGCCACTGCTCAAAAAGAGAAAGAAGAAAAATACTCACTTATCAAGTATACACTGCACAAGCAAGCTTTCCACATCAGCTACATCTATGTTTAACTCCTAAAAGGGAAATCAGGTGTTAAGATATTAATAAAACCTTTGGTAATAAGCTATTTTTTATTTTACTTTTGTATTTACAGTTGATTGATTTATACAGTATAGTCTAAATGTATCACACCAACAACCATCTGACCACCAGGAAAAGAAGAAGATAATGCATTTACAAATCAAGGATTAATAGATTTGGATCTCTAAAGCCAGAAATATACTGTATATGTCACTGTTGTGGGAAATACACTTGTATTCTTAATCCTATTAACTAAAGATGGACAGATGTGGCAGGTTGTGATGCACATCTGCAGCGTTCATATGTTTCAGTTAAAGAAATACTTTTTAATAATCTGCAACAATATCAATCAGTTATTGCTACTTTGACTTTGTAACAGCACAAGTCACTACTTAGGTCATTATAGCTAAAACCAATGTACAGGACCAGGCTGTTGAGAGAAAACCTAATTAGGTTCAGATGTAATGCAAAACTATAGCTTGCTTAACTGAACCATGGTTTTGCACTAGATCTTATCTAAAATTGTGGTTTTTTGGAGATAAATAACCATGAGCTGAAACATCTGTTTAAAGCATTTGAACCAAAAACATTCTTGAGCTGAAAATGTTCAACTCAACTCTACCCAATACCACATTATACACAATACCACATTGATTTTCTCCCCCTGCATTTCTCTGCATTTACACCACTCTCACAACCCTATCTACATGAAACTGACAGTAGGAAGGAAACGTAAAGGCTATAGACGGCCCAGGTCTTAAATGTCAGAGAGAGAAGAATATCAAGATGAAAAAAATACTATATTTTGGCAAGCGATCAGAATTGAATTGCTCAAGCAGGCAGTATTTCCAAGTACCTTAGAAATAAAAGGAATATGTATTCTTGTGTAAGGCTTAATTAATTTTATAAGCACTTGTGTTCTGATGTTTCTCAAAAGTTCTGGAAAAGAAGAAAAGCAAAATAGTTATTGTATGAATAACGGCTAGCATTTTAAATGAAATAAACATATTTTTAAAATACTCATACAATCCATTGACCATGTCCATCTTACACATGTATTAAGTGTTTGTATAAAGTTTCCTATTAAAGATTAATTTAAACAGAATTAGCAAATGCAAATTGTTCAGCTATACTTCAGTAACACTAAGGTCCACTCATGTATGATACTCATTAAAAAGATGTGGTGTAGCTTATATGAAGAGGGCAAGTTTTCCAGGTTTGGTGTTTTAAAAATTGTTAAATCCTTGATATCTTTAAAGTATCCTTGGTATTTACTGCTTATAGAAGGATAAAGATTCATTGCTTGTTAGGATCTTTAACAGCAGGGGACTATTGCATTATGCATGGGTGGGACACCAGTTAAGCTCCGTAACATATCAGCAGAGGAGGAGGCTCATGACTAACTTTAATCTCCCCACTCCCTTAAGACATGGAGCCATGAGCAAACTCTCTTTTCCCACCTCCACCCCATTTTGCTGTTCCAAGTTATGAGTGCCTTCTTGGCTCCATTCCTGGCAAAAATTCCCAGGCAACGAGAATTAGAGGAATAGATTTTGATCATCTGGCCACTGTGCAGATGCTTCCTGGACTTCCAGTGCAACTGACTTCCCAGTATTTACCTAATGATTTTGGTTGCCCAATACATTCCAGTGCCAAATGTAGCAATGCTGTGGGAATATATACCAGTTTCCTGAGGCGAGTAGAGAAGACGCACTCGCCTGATTCACCCTGCAGCAGCTTTTCCAGCCCCAACTGTTCCATGGCTTTTACTTTTTCATGCATGGCACCCATTCCAATAAAACAAATGCTGTATTTACTAAATTTATTTATGTAATATAGCACCATCAATGAAGGAATATCTTATTTCTCCTGCCAGTCCTCTCTCCACCACATTTCTTTCTCTATGTATACTAGGAAAACCCTTTTATTCAGCAGAATAAATGAGAGGCTAGTTTTTAAATCATTCTTTCACTATAGAAAGCAGCATTTTTCTAAACAGTGGACACGGATGAGGAACTCAAGCCAGCAGTGAAAGTAAGATCGCAAGACTTCTTCACACAGCTATACCTTCAATGTGTTCCCTTATGAAGGGATCGTCCATGATGTTACTATGATTTGTCTTCAGAATCTTCTCAAATTCAGTGATGTCATTATTCTGATAGGCACTGCAAGAGAGAGAGAGAGAACAACAAACAAAATTATAATCTTTTCATTTGGGAAATACAGCAGACATCAGGTTCTGATATACATGATCTAAACCAAAGTCTATTTAATAACCATAGTAAATTATTTTTCCATTTCTTAGGATGAACAGAAATTAAAGGAATTTCAAAGACGAAATGGTTGCTAGGATCAATAAGAACACAATGAAATCGATTTTTAAAAGACACAAAGAAATTCTACTTATAATAGCAAATCTCCATATATCTTTAACTGCTTTTAGTAACACTACTTGGTTTCAAAATCAGTTTAGCACATGGCATGTGGTGAGGGGAATTGCTATTTGATAAAAACAGGATAAAGCTTTCTTGGGAGAAAAAAAACCTGTGATACTTATTTGGTATTTAGACTGTACATTGAGAACAAGGATTTTAATAATCAGTACAGTATTATTCTCATTACATATTGGATGCATTCATATGCCATGCCAAGTGTGTCAAGAAGTGTATACCAGTATGCTGCTCATCCATGGAACGCTATGTTTTCTACTAAACCCTGGCTTATTCCTTTGTGCAAAAGTGCCTAATGAGCATGTGTATAGGTTACATCTAAACATTTGAATTGAGATGAGACAAGATAAACTGTGAGCGTCACCAACATGGAATTAAACAAGGAGTACTTGCCGCAATAAAGAAATGTAAATGTAAACAAGGATTGGTGAAATCAACTGATTCTGACTAAATGAAAAATGCATGGTATATATAATAACAAAATGTATGTGTCTGTCTTTGTCATAACTCCAGAACTATGAAATTTAAACACTTGAAACCTTTTCAAAAATTAGTTAATGGATTATAGCTTATTTAAATCTGCCTGTTGCTTTAGGTACCACTTTCAGTCCTTAATCTTCTCTAAAATCAAAGTTGTAGACAGATCTGGAATATTTATTTCTCTAGAAGGACTGTAGACAACCCTATATGCTGCTTCACTCTGCAAGGCTGCAGAAATTGTCACATAGTTCAAAGGAAAAAAAATTGGGAGGTTCTGCTACCTCACAAGGAAGGGAGGAGAGTGGAAAAAAGTGGAACAGGTACTGGGTGGGATGAGGAAAAAGACAAATGGTGGGGGAAAGTGATGCAAGGAAGAAAAAAGAGTACATTAGAAGAAAAAGAGTAAGAGAGGTAGAACTAAAAGTTTAAGAGGTCTAACCTTTCTGATGCTTGGTATGTCTTCTAATAGTATAATACCACAACACCCTCATTGCTAACTGCTGAAGCAACTCAACTTAACTGCTGAGAGAACGCAAGTAATCTTAACTTTTGATAGCCATGAAATGAACTATTGGTATTTTCTGCCATTATAACTAAATTCCAAATCAACTTGAAGTTTGTCTTTAGAAACAATTACTTTATTGTCAATCTGAAGTTTATGTTTAGAAATCGCTACTAGTTTTAATTTATTTAGACTAAATGTTGCTTCAATTGTAAAAAAAAAAGGGGGGGGAGGCACTTGCCTTACTAAGTTTGTCATTGCTAAAATCTCTGGATCATTCTTGTATGGTTTTGCCTAAACAAGAAAGAAAAAAAGAAAATTTAGATAACTAAACTTTTTATGCTAAACACTTTAATAAAGTAAAGAAGAAACTGACAGTGGTACCTCCTGAGAGTCAAATGGATTTATTCCTGACTTCATCAGCATGTTTGCTAAGACCAAATATTTTAAGCATGTGGTTCTTCTTGGACTTCCTGATTCATCATAATTCTTGAATGCTTCAAAGAAATCAGTGTGTGCCTTTTCAAATTCACCTTCTCTTAGGTGCATTTTACCACCACATTCTGGAAGAAAAACAGGCAGAAGAAAGTGATGCTGAGTAGCTATCACCACACAGAATAAAACGTTCCAGTCGGTATGGTATGCCATTTCAGAATGGACACCAGCAGGAGGGCTTCAAAAGGGACCTTTTATCTGGCAACAGTTAGAAAGGGCAAACAGAAATGAAGAAGCTTCATTTATGAATTCTAAATCCTGCACTTTATTTCAAGTGCTCACTGTGAAAAGAAGAATACTGCCACCTTGAGGCAAATGTCACCCTAAAAAATCTATTACAAATACACTTGTTCAGATGGCTTTCTTTCAAATGGTAAATGTAAAATATTATGCTGTCATACATATGTCCTTTCCTGGGCAAAACATTGGAAATATGGGTTTTATGCCAATTTTAAAAAAGCAATTAAAAAAAAAACCCAGGCTATTTCTTTAAAAAATGCCATAAATCCAATAACATCCCATGCTAATATATACTGACAAAATGTTCAGAATTTATTGCCTTTATGCAACAATAGAAAATTGCAAACAACCAAAGCGCACAATTCTTCTTACTATTTTGATACAATGCGCTGATAACCAGGACTGCTAAAAAACAAACTAAAACAAAACTGAGAAGTATTAATGCAATTCCTAGGACAGCATACATTACAGTATTAGATCATCTTACACTACAAGGAATCCAAATCATCTCAATTCTAACATGTCACAGAATTAAGTGACATGGATATACATAAGGCTGTGCTGGATTATAAGATATTACGTTATTTTTTAAAAATAAAAGAATTAAGTGGCATGCCCCCGTAGTCAAAACTATTCAGAACTATCAGCTAAGAGTGAACAAGCTTAATGTTATGCCCCTTGTGTCTGCCTGATCCAGAAATATAAACAGTACTTGCCTCTAATGACCCCCATAATCAGTGGATGAGGAATGGCAGACTTGATGTGCAAAGACTGTTCATATAGTGCTTTAAGTTTTTTGTTATTTTTCTGTGCTGTATACATTTGAATTTCCAGAGCATAGATTTCCAATAATTGAGTGCCCTTTTTGAGGTCGTCTTCTCCATCATCAGTCTAAAAAAGAAGAAGAAAGGTTTACAGCATAAAACAAAAATATGGTTTCACCCCCTCATAATACAGTCTCTCTCTCTCTGGCTTTGCTTCGCGAACTAAGATTCAGGAAGGACTCATCTTGCGCTTTGTACAAGCGTGTTGGTGACTAAAAAGGCCAATCCGGGACAAATGAATGTACATATTAAATAGTGTCAGCTCTTGGAGCATTCACTGTATGTCTGGGCATGGGAAATGAAGCTGTGCCCTACTTAGTTTTAAAAAATAAACATACACAAAACTTATTCCACTAAAGGGACAGAAAGAATAACCATAATTAACCACTGGTTTAGCAGTAGAATGCAAATGCATCAGAAAAATATTGTCAAGAACATGTAGTCCAAAATGTTTTCCTTTTTGAACTTAAAGAAAGAAATGTCATATTGTTTATTAAATTAGTTAGGCCTCGTCTGTCACAACAACACTACATTTTAATACATTTACAGTATTCCACAGAATGCAAAGTAGCTTTTAAAATGCTTAAAGAATAAAGGGGGGTGTTTTTGCAAGAGCCTGAAAATGGGCAGAAAGATGAGTTGCTAAGTTTCGCTGAAGTACCACATAATTGTGGTACCACTGAAAATACTCTCCTTTGTGCATACTGACATCTTTAAAAATATTTTATTAACATAATTATCTATCTATCTATCTATCTATCTATCTATCTATCATGTTAATAAAAATATTTTTAAAATATTTAAACCTTTATACATCAGATAGTGGGAATGGCCCAGTTTTAGATGTCTCTGTATTAATGCACAGAGTATAAAAAAAATAAACAGGATGAACTTGAACTCTTAGCACAGCAAAGCAAATATGATATAATAGGTATCACTGAAACCTGGTGGGATGAGTGTCATGATAGAAATAGAGGAGTATTAACCTATTCCATAGAAATAGACCAAACAGGAAGGAATGTGGAATAGTATTACATATTAAGAAAATGTGCACTTGTGAACAGATCCAGGGCTTAAATCATGGAAGTCAAGGTGAGACCATCTGGGTAAAAATTAAGGGGGTGAGAAATAACAGGGATGTGTTAGTGGGGATGTATTACAGATCTCCAAGCCAAACTGAGGACTTTTCCCCCTTTACTGGAGTAGATATTTTGAAATGTTGCTGGGGTAGATTTCTTATATATAATGATTGGTAACATCAATGTTTTCTAGAGTCATCTACTGAACATAATATGTTTGAATCAAATGAAAATGTATATGTATTACAAGTACCTGAGGTAGCACTATAATTTACACATTCTGAAAACACAATATGAATCACAACACCATGCATGAGATCAATTCTGATTACATATTTTGAAAACAGCTTAACAAAGAATTTGTATGGTACCTGGCATGACTGGTGGAGTTGGCGCAAAATTTTCTGTAGTTTCCCATACTCTTCTCGTTCTAAATATAATTTGCCAAGCTGTGAAGAACAAGATGATTGCAAAATGCATTAGACGTTCTAAAAGTACATTAAAGATTTGTATTAACCATAAAACAAAACCCACATGCCCAATTTACCTTTGTGTTTGTCTTAAACCACAATCTATCATTCTTAGCATCTTTCAGAGCTTCAAGTGTTGTCTCATAAAATTCCTGAAGCAAATCCATCTGACATAAAAAATCAGAATTCTATAATTGTAAACAGCAAATTTGTGCCTGTTAATAAAGTCACTGTGAACATACTCAAAGTACAACTTTGAACTATATAACACTTTAGAAGAACAAATTGACACACTGATGTTAAGACATTCATATTTTGTTATCTGAAAGACATAACCAATAAAAAAATCCAATTTGCTTTGGACTCCCATTCTCTTTTCCAGGAATATCAGGAATCCAACTTCATGGCTAGTTATGTTCTAATTCTTCTTGGGACTAATTCTATATTGTCACCTGGGCTCTCAAACCTATAAGTTCCATTACCTCCTGCAACCTTCCCAATCCCTCTTTCTGGCATTCACCTGACTGATTCAGATGTTCATCTCCTCCATTAGACACTAATGATAACAGACAAGCCGTAGTAGCAAAAGAGCGATACTACTGCTTTACTATCCAGTCTGAGATACTACAGGTAGCTGAGTCTACCTGTAAGAGCAGAAATATTGATTTCTCATAAAGTGACTGCTATCTATTGGAGCTTTCAAGTAATTTCTTGTATGCCATAGGCAGGTTTACTCTTATTCTTATCTATTTATTGTTTGTATATACAGTGCTGTGCAAATCTACAGTGCTATATAAATAACAACAACAACAACAACAACAACAATAATAAAATAATGGCTTCCGCAAATGAATCTGTATGGGATAGATGCTGATTTCCTGACCCCAGAAAATTCTGTCCATGAAAACAAGTCACATAAGCATCAATGACAGAACCCAAATACACTTGTCTCTTCATATTTGCTAGGGTTTGGAGCACAAGATCCCTGTGAACATGGAAAAACTGCAAACAACAAAAACATCATGTTTTCCCCTGAGATGATACCTCTCTAGGAATCTCTAGATCCTCCAGTGCAACTCTGTGGTCAATGTCCGACAGACACTGACCATACAAGTGCACTGGAGGAGCTACAAATGCCTAGCAGAGTATTCTCTCTAGGAATCTCTAGGTCTTTCAGTGCCACTTTTAGTTAAAGTTGACCACAGACCACTGGAGGACCTAGATATTCCTAGAGAACATATTAGTCAAATCTGCAAGTATCAAAGCCGCAAACATGGAGAGATGAGTGTACTTAAGTAAATTCAGGTCTTTGCAAAGCAAACCCACTTAACACAGGAATATGAAAAGCTGGTTCATACTTAAAACTTGGAAGGCAGTAATATTTCAGCATGACCATTGCAAACGACAAGCAGGATTGGCAAAAGGGTGACAGGGGAGGGAGGAAGGAAGGAAGCAAACAGCTGAGTCAGTCAATAATACTTTTTAATAAAATATACAAAATACTTTGTTCCAAATATTGTTTTAAATACTTTTTCTGCCCACAATTCTGTAATACAAAGATCCCTCAATCCTTTGCTGACAGCACTAAGTTTGGTAGCTCATTATTTCTAATTGGAATACAAACGAAGACTGTTCCTTAATTCAACCTCAAGAGGACAGCGCTACAATTATTATCAAAAATATTTTTTTGTGTGCAAAATTTAGAATTGGAAAGGAGAGATAATCTAACCTGCTTGGAAGTGGATATATAATCAAGAATAGAATTAATAGATTTTTCAGAATAATTCCTTGTAACTGCACTCCGTATGTAGGTCAATAGTTGTTTATATCGGTTCATCATTTCAGGAAAGTTAGTCTGCGTGGTAGAAAAATAAATAAATGTGTAACAATGACATATTCAAGGCAAGAAACTGAGTCTGCCTAGTGATATTGCGTGTTACGTCAAACCATAATTGCAGTAATATTTCTCCATTCAGGACACAGTGGACACTTAAAGACGATGAAAACATAATCTGAATACATCAAATTTACATTTTTTGTGAAATTGTAAAATTCAAAGCTATGGGAGTATATATAAAAACAATTTTGTTTTCTGTAGTGGGTGCAAACACCTTTCTTTCTTTCTTTCTTAAAAGATATTGGAATTCTTTATAAGAAATATATCAACATTCATACTTAAACAGCAGCCCTGTAGCAACTGTAATAATACTATATTAGACTATATTAGTAATGAACTGTTGTTTGGGTACATGTAAACAAATAAATAGAGCAGGAATGTCACTGTTTTACTTCTTGTAAGAAAAATATATTAAGGAAGAACAGTATTTGTCTTACCAATTTGAAGTTTATTTTTATCATCTGTTTTAATGCTTTGAATCCCCATTCTCCTTTTTCACCTTCAAGCTCCAAAACCTAAATATCAGAGAGCGCAAGATAATTGCTTTTCTACATCTCAGTGTCTGTATACTTTATAAAAAGCCATGCTGAAGTCTATTTAATGCTTCTACATTATTCATTAGGCTGTGTAAAGACTCCACCCAACATAATGCTTCAAATGCTACTACTGTATAATGTCGCCGCTCCAAGAATTCTGATGCTGCTATTGAGCATTTCAAATTAGGATGCACCAGAGTTAAAAAAAATTATGATCAAGCTGAATGCTATTTTTCCATGTTAGAAAAAGTTCCAAGTTGCTCACAACATCCAGAAGGTTTATAGAATAATGTAACTTTTTAAGTGGCTTCGGTAACAGAAGACAACAAAACTTATATATTCGTATACATATTAATAAATGGCCATCACGCCTGAGGCTTCTGGGAACTGAGGTCAAAAATCTCTTAAAGGGAGCACAGTTTGGGGACCGTAACTAGCAAGAATTTTGGCACCAACAACATGACATTAACATCATTGGTCGAAAAACTGAAATTTGTCGAAGAATTATTAGGAGGTAATCGTTTTAAAGGAAGAACACATGAAAATATGGCTCAATAAGAGGCAGATATTCTCAATATAAACATTTATACCAAATCATCTGCATACACACATGCATGCAAATATCTTTTTATCTTATTTTTTATTAAAAAATAAATCATCTCACATATCTCATGCATATCTTGAATATCTAGCATATATAACATTTAATTCAATGCAACACATACCTATTTCTGCTTTAAAAAAGTTTCAAACTACAGTATATATCTTCCTTCCTTGCTAGCAAAATTGAAATTTTTATAAGCTTAAACTAGCCAAATTTGAACACACAAGAAATAAATAAGTAAATTAATTATAGCAGATGGCAGTTTTCTGATATAACCACAATGTCTCTAGTTGTATGTAGTTTCTTAGGCCTCTTCTCCTATCATACACTCTCATAGAAATAAAGAGCATGTTAATCTACCCCTTCTTCTCCAGATTTGAATAAGAAGTCTCTCAATCTTAATTTCAACCTATATTTTAATTTTCCATCCTAAATTATCTAGTTTTGTATCGCCTATAAATTCCTTCTACTTTGTTCTACAAACAACCTATTTTCCATTTCTTTCTCCAACATTTTACAACTGAATCCCGGTCTTCTTCTACATCAAATGTGTTCTTATTAATTCTCCGAGAGTCTGTCATATCCATAAATTTGATTACTCACTCCCAAACTGTAGATAATCTGATTGAGTTTCTATTGTTTCGCAAAAATAAGTCTTGCTGCTGAAGTCATATATACAATTGTTCTCCAATGTTTGTTTCTCTGTATCTCTATGCATCATGTGTGTCATGTGCCTTCAAGTCATTTCTGACTTGTGGTGACCCTATCATGCGGTTTTCTTGGCAAGGTTTGCCATTACCTTCCCCTGAGGCTGAGAGTATGTGACTTGCCCACACTCACCCAGTAGGCCTCATGGCTGAGTAGGGAATCAAACCTTGGTCTCCAGAGTTGTAGTCCAATACTCAAACCACTACACCACACTGGCTCTCCATTCCCAACATTTATGAGATGGTAATTTGAATTTTTTAAAAGGTATTTTTGCTAACTGGGAGTTCCAGCACATATGAAAGTATGTGCCAATACTTTTGTGGCATTTCCAGCATCTGTTGTCATGCATGTTATATATTTTTGCTAAATTTGCCATTGTTACATACCAATGCAGCATTTTATAATAATTTTCCTTAAGGCACTGACAAACGTGGATGTCTTCTTACTTCCTTTTTCCAGAATCTTTTTATCTAATTCATTGTTTTCCTTCACTAATTCTAATTTCAGGTTCATTTTAATTTTGTTCCGTTAGCTATTTCCCCCCCAGTTCCTCTCTCTGAGATAATATCTCTAAACAGGTAAAACATTGTCCAAATATATGCATGAATATAAAGAAAATTAACAAAAAGTATATAACCTTCTGAAAACTGCTTAGTGCTGCTTTAGGGTCATCTTCCTTGAGGGCTTTAGAATTATAGTATTGATTCTCCAAATCTACATTCGGCTCAGAGTTACTGTCTTCAGAATATTCCTACATTTTACAAATATTAAAAACAAAGATAAAAAGTCAGTTTAAAGATGTTAATCAATACATGTAGCAGCTAGATAAAACAGAGAGAAAGGCATTGCTGTTGTCAAACTTTGCCATGGTTTGGGATAACTGTAGATTTCTCACATTCATTCTTAAATATTCCAAACACATTATACATAAATGCATTTATAATAATACTGAGGTGCCAAAGATTCCTATTACTGATGCAGACAAAAAATAAGGGAGCTATGGCTTTTCTAAAACACATACACACACAATTTTTTACTGTTGATGGACAATCATTTTGCATACCTTCCTTCAACAGATTCTGTGTGAATAAAATTCTTAAGCAGCAAAGAGGGAAAAGAGATCTTAGGCATTTATTTCCAGGTTTTTTAAATAAATGTTATTAACAAAAGCTTGCAATAATGTCTGATTCAGCTACCAACATTCAGATCTTTGAAAAATTACTGGGAATCATTTTTTTTACTGTCTCAAAAGCATGCTTGTGCTTCTAAAAGTATCTTTCGCTAGAAGTCTCAGCCTTATTTCTTTAAGAGAGGAATGCTTTATGCTTTATATCATAAACAGGTAGACAAGCATACGAACACAAAGACAGACAAAGATGGTTTGACATATAAAGAGGTAATTGTTTTAAAGGAACACATGAAATATATGGCTCAGTAAGAGGCAGATAGTCTCAATATAATAATAATAATAATAATAATAATAATAATAAGTTTTATTTATATACTGCCCAATCACTGGGAATCCGAGCGGTTTACAACAGATGTGTACCGAATCATCAACTTGCACAAATACATGCAAGCATAGACAGATGAATGACCAAATGTGTTACTGATGAAAAGAGGAAGATGAACGTGGATAATGTTTTTTTGGAAAAGTCAGCATGGTCCTTGCCCAAACACAATATAAAAGAAATTGAATAAAACAGACAAATGGGGTTGGCCTCTATTGGGGTTTCACTTGTCACAGGCTACTGTCCACACTTCATCCTGCTGTCATACACATAAACTTCATTGGGGGAGGCCTGGGGCACATATAGATGCTTACTAGGAAACCAACACTGTCCCCCTTTCCTTCTTCACCTTGTGGTATGACTTCCTTCATCTGTTATTTGCTTGAACTGTGGCTTGGTTCATCCTTCCTCAAGATAGTGCCCTCAGATGTTCTGAATTACAATTCCCATTAGCGCAAGCCAACAATAATCAACAATGACAACTTATGGCAATGGTGGTCCAAATTATAAAATGCATCTAGCTGGGGAAGGACGGCTTAGTGATACGTTTGCACCGTTGTTCACCTTAGTCATAGTTTACAAAACCATGTTACACAAGTACACCTGCTAGCCTTAACCACAGTTAGCATCTGTGGACCAGAGAAGAATAGAGCAAGCAAGAATGTAAGTGTACATTATCCAAGCCTCTTCACCACTTTGATTTGACTGATTACATTAAAATGCACAAGGATGAGGAGAGGCTGTGTCACAGAAGCAAGTTCTAAAGAGCTTAACAATTCTTTATCTTTTGCTGTTGAACCCTACAACACCTTTCTTTCAGTCTCAAAAGTGCCACAAGATTTTCCTGCATACTGACCCTACAACATTGTTCAGGACATGACAAAATTCCAGTTTGTATTCTATTTATGAACCTGTTATTCCTCAGATAGTTCATACAATATCAGAACTCTGATTTCTTTTCATTCACTACCTTTCCCTCACACCTCAATTGATCATGCTGCTCAGAAGGATTATCTATATATTGTTATTCTATAAAATGCTCCCCCCATGCATTCCACCCCTAAAATAGTAGCTTGCTAATTATTAACCTGGAGTCATCTGTATTAATTAAAGTACTTCCTTTTTTCAGAAACTCTTTATCTAATTCATTGTTTTCCTTCTGATTACTACTAATTTCAGGCTCATTTTAATTTTTTCTGTTAGCCTGTTTACTTCAAGATGATCGGAAAAGTCAACTGTACAGTAGAGGGGAAATGGCAACTGGCCATTTACATGCTCAGTTCTCCTTGTCCAATATGATTTCACTCTGTGCTCCACTTGGAAAAACATATTTGCACCTGACTAGTGGTTGATACTCTTCCCCCTAAAGCTTTGTTTTCTCACAAGGTAAGAGGGGAGTAACTGTGCAAATAGAAACACTAGGTTTGGTATAGCTTCTTTTTTTTCCCTAGACTAGGATAAAGAGACAAAGAATTGGGTAGAATATGGTGACGTTCTAAAACTAACTGCTGTTGTGAAAGAATGTATCAGGAAACAGTGTGGCGCATGTAAGTTGCTTGGCATACTTCGCAAGGATGTTGGATCAGATCACAATGAATAAGATCACATCATGACAAATCATTACAATCAGTCTGCCCAAATTAGCTACACGTTTGCTATAAAAGTTTACTTTACAGTAGAGATGTCCACTATTCTGTTTACTGAC
>NC_056527.1:159775720-159945130 GCF_019175285.1 Sceloporus undulatus
AAAGAATCCACGCAGCACTTGAATGACTTCATCAATAGTGATTCCACTCCAACTTCTTGCCAGTGCAATAAAGTTTCTTTCCTCTGCTGGTAAATGCAATTGCAATATTTCATCATCTTATGAACTTTTTGCTTTAAGAAATCAGAATGTGATCCAATTTTGTTAAATGAAGTGTGTACAACTACTATAGAGGAGTCCTGAGGTATAAGACTTCCCTGCCAATAATTAGTGGCTACTACAAATAGCTTACAATTCAAGATGTTGCTTTATACTGAGTCAGAGAATTGGTCTTCACCTGTTTTGTCATTTGTCTCCATTCAGACCTCCATTCAGAAGAAAGCCTACAACTGAGATTTCACTGCAGCCACATGATTTGGATGTTTTTCTTCAACAAAGCTTCTTCAAAAAGTTTTTTAGTGTAGTTGTAAACTATTGGCCAAAATCTTATATAGAATACCCATTAAATCCATTGGACTTATTTATATTTTGATTCAACATTCAGCAATTGCTTTAGTGGGTCTACTCTGGTTGGGACTAAGCAACAGGAGGCCAGGAACAGTCTGGCATTCTTCCCAACATGAGGCTGTATTGTATATGGCAAAAACAACGCAAAACAATTTGTCGGCTACTGACAAAACAGGAAGATATGGTGTTTCAGCTAGTTTCATAATCTAAGTTGGCAGCAATTTAATTTACCACACACAAGATATGAAGTTACTCTATAAAGAAATGGAGCAATGATCCATCTAATTTAGTATGTTCTGTGCCAGCCTTTTCCAAGGCGGCGCTCTCTAAAAGTTTTGGACCACAAAGCTCTTCATGTAGGCTAGGGCTCCAATAGTTGATCTCTACTGATGTGTAGCAGGCCTTCAAGTTCTTGGGCAAGTATACTTCCTAGCCATACTACCACAGATGTTTTCACTAGAGATACCAAGGGCTAGAACTGACACTTGGCAAATGGAAAACATGAGCAGCACTACAGATACATAGTCCTTTCTTGAGATGCAGTGGCTTTATCCTCCCATCAGGGTTGTACAACATGCCATTATATTAATTTCACTGTTTTGTTAAGCCAGCATGCGTTACCAAAACTGAGAAACAAAAGTTTCAACTTAGAACTATGGTCCTCATATATTACCTGTTTTCTGAGTTACTGGAAAAGTCAGCAACAAGTTTGCTTCAAAATAGAAAATATAAGTTCCTAACGATATTATCTCTAAACACCAGAAAGTTGCAGGAATTAAATTGATGATATTATGCATATTTTGGTCCAATATGACCCTGCACTTGTTTACCCAGAAGCCCCACCAAGTCCTTTAGGATAGCAATCTATAGATCCCTGGTAAGCTGTAGCACATTTAAGCACAAATATACAAAAGGTACAGAACCACATAAATATATGTTCAAATATTAAGGATGCTCAGGTTTCTTCTATACTCCTTTACTTCTTTCAGATATGAACTTCAATTTACCGTATAATGTAGCCAGATTTTGTGCATCAGTAGTTAACATCTGGCAGGCATTTATTACGGTGATGATTTTGACTATGTTTTAACTTGCCTTTCTTTAAATACTGTACCTATTATACTGCATCTTTTATACTGTACCTTTTGGCCTGTGCTGGTCCATGACCATAATAAAGAAATTCATTCGCATGTGATTTTTTACAAACCATTTCCTCTGCATAGATTGCAAAAGACACAACCACCGAACAGAATGTTGTAACCAAAAACAGTAAAACAGTACCTTTAGAAGACAGAGGTCAAAAACACAATGCAGACATAACCCAGTTTGAGACTGCTTCAACTGCCCTGGCTCAGCACTAGGGAATCCTGGGAACTGTGGTTTAATGCAGCACCTGAGCTCTCTGACAAGAGAAGGCTCATTGCCTCACAGAATGACAGTTCCCAGGATTCCCTAGCACTCAGCCAGGGCAGTTAAAGCAGTCTCAAACTGGGTTATTCCTACAGCGTGTTTTGGACCTTTGGCTCTCTCATTTTATCCTTACATTGCCTCTGTGAGGAAGAATAATAGCTGGCTGGTGATGATCTTAGCTTTCTTGTACTCTGGCCTCCATTCGCTTCTTGCCAGAGAGTGAAGAAAGCAATGTGTTTGCAGTTTTTATGGCATCTGGATTTGAAGGCAATGTTTCATCTTAACTAGGGATGAAGAACAAGCTGGGATCTGGCTTGTGTTGCCAGACTGGAAACTAGAGAGGGCTTCTGCACCTTTAATGGTTGGGAAATGTCATTTTGTGAGACATTAACATTCCCAGGATTCCCTAACACTGAGCCAGGGAAGTTAAAGCGGTCTCAAACTGGATTATTTCTGCAGTGCGTGTGTGTTTTGGATCGCAGAACCTTCATACACTAGAAGGCTCCTTTTCTCTGTGAAAAATATATAACTTATACTTGGAGGGAAACAAACCAAACTGGGTGATAAAACCCTTCAAGTATCCCCTTTCTCCTTGCCATATCCTTCCTGGCAAAGGCTGTGTCCGTACTGCACTATTAATCCAATTTGACACCATATTAATTGCCCAGGCTGAATACGATGGCATCCTGGAAATTGAGGTTTGTTGTGGATTGACCCATGGCAATTAAAGCGGCATCAAAACAAATTATTTATCCAGTCTGGATGTAGCCAAGGACTCCCCCCAAAACCAAGCTGTTAGCTCTCATCCTCCGTTTGCTCTGGTTCCACAACAAATGACATTTCCCAGAATGCCATCTCATTGAACCAAGGTGGTTAAAGCGGTTTCAAAATGGATTATTACTCTAGTGTGGATGCAACCAAGGTCTCTTCAAAAAACTAATTCCCTGAATGCCACTGCACTGAACCAAGGCAGTTAAAGCAGTATCAAAACGGATTATTTCCCCAGTCTGGATGCAACCAAGGACTCCTAAAGAAACCAAGCTGTTAGCTCTTTTCTGGGGCCACAAAAAGCGACGGTTCCTAGAATGCCTTTGCATTGAGCCAAGGCAACTTGAAGCGGTGTCAAAACAGATTATTCCTCCAGTCTGGATGCAACTAAAGACTCCTCAAAAAAACCCAAGCTGGGGGCCATAACAAGCAATAACTCCCAGAATGCCGTCTCATTGAACCAAGGCAGTTAAAGCAGAGTCAAAACATCCTCTGGTCTGGATGCAGCCAAGGAGCACCTAACAAAACCAAGCTGCTAGCTCTCATCCTCCTTCATTCCTCTCCGGGGCCAAAACAAATGAGACGGTTAAGAGGTGATATGACAGCCCTGTTTAAATACTTGAAGGGATGTCACACTGAGGAGGGAGCAAGCTTGTTTTCTGCTGCTCCAGAGAACAGGACCCAATGGAGCAAGGGATGCAAAAGAGATTCCACCTCAACTTCCTGACAGTAAGGGCTGTTTGACAGTGGAACACGCTCCCTCTGAGTCTCCTTCTTTGGAGGTCTTTACACAGAGGCTGGATGGCCATCTGTCAATGGGGATGATTTGATTGGGAGTTCCTGCATGGCAGAAGGGGGTTGGACTGGATGGAAGTTGGGGTCCCTTCCAACTCTATGAACCTATCCTTTGGCTGGGAGTTCCTGCATGGCAGAATGGGGTTGGATTGAGATGGCCCTTTGATTGGGAGTTCCTGCATGGCAGAATAGGGTTGGACTGGATGGAAGCTGGGGTCCCTTCCAACTCTATGATCCTATGATTCTATCCTTTGATTGGGAGTTCCTGCATGGCAGAAGGTGGGGGGTTGGACTGGATGGCCCTTGAGGCCTCTTCCAACTCTAGGATTCTGTGCCATTACCCAGAATGCCATCTCACTGAGCCAAGGCAGTTAAAGCAGTGTCAAAACACATGTATTCTTCCAGTGTGGATGCCAACCAAGATGTTCGGCTATGGAATTCTGGGAGATGGAGTTTGTTGTGGGCTCCGCTCTGGGCCCACAACAAACTCCAACTCCCAGAATTCCATACCCTTGAGCCAGACCAAGAGTTAAAGCGGGGCCAAACCGGGTTCTGTCTCCAGTGTGGATGCAGCCTCCGCTTATAGCAATGGGTCTAGATGGCTGAGGCTTTTGAGGCCTGAGGAAGGAAGGAAGGGCCTCCTCTTTCCTTACCAGGTCGTAGTCCTCCTCGTCGTCGCACATGAAATCATCCTCCATGTCGGACATCTTGGGCCGGAGGACGCGCGGGGGGAGGGGAGGGGAAGGGGAGGAGGAGGAGAAGGAGGAGGAGGAAGAAGAAGAAAAGGGAGGCGGAACAGAACAGAACGGCGGAGAACACTCCGCTCCCACAAGCCACCGCGGCGGCGCCCCCGCCACGTGACGCCGGTCCCGGAAGTGAAACACGGAGCCCTGTTTTGCTTTGCTTTTTTTGCCCGAGGGGCGGGGCCTAATTGACAACGCATCCGGAGGGGGAGGGTCTTATGGTTGCCCATGGCAACCAGGCCCTGAGGGAAACCCCGTTATAGGCCCAAGTTGTTTAAACGCCTGAGGGGAGGCCAACCTTTTGTCCTTTTGGACTTCAACTCCCAGAGGCCCCAGCCATTTTGCCCAATGCCTAGGAATTCTGGGAGTTGTAGTCCAAAGCATTCTGGAGGCCTAAGGCCGGAGAGAACCCTGGTTCTACAATAAATAAATAAATAATATTAAATGACAGTTCCCAGGATTCCCTAGCACTCAGCCAGGGGAGTTAAAGCAGTCTCAAAGTGGATTATTTCTGCAGTCTATCTGGAGTCTAGGAGAGCAATTTATTTCAGTTCATTAAGGCTCAATGCCTCAGAAAACTACACTTCCCAGGATTCCATGGCCATGAGCCAGGGCAGTTAAAGCGATCTCAAAATGGATTATATCTGCAGTGTGTGTTTTGGACCCTATATAGGAGAGTTGTGGTTTCTCTCACAACAAGCTTTCTAGGTCTAGGAAGGGGGAAAAGGGAAGGCTGGAGTGAGAGACAAGCTTCCTGCTGGACTCTTGTGCTGCATGCATTTTAAGGCGGAAGGAAGCCATTCATAGGCTGCAGGATCCTCCTCCCTTTTGGCTGCCCAGTCTTTCTAGCTCTTTAGATCCAGGAAACCTCCCTGCTTGGTTTTGGCTTTTTGGCCTGGGCTTGGAGGAGAGAGAGGCATGGCTGGGGACGCCCCCCCATCCCTCCCAGTCCGGCTGGAGGACGAGGAGGACCACCCCAGGTGCGTGGCTTGGCTTCCCCTTCTCCAGCCCAGCTTCCCTCCTTTAAGGGCGAAAGCAGCAAATATGTAGAGAGATCTTGCAGCACCTTTGAGACTTATGGGTCCAAAACATACTTGAGAAATAACCTGCCCTGGCTCAATGCTAGGGAATCCTGGGAACTGTAGTTTAATGACACATTGAGCCTTCTAGAATCAAAGAACTGGAAGAGACCCCAAGGGCCATCCAACTCCAACCCCTTTCTGCCAAGCAGGAACTCTCAATCAAAGCACCCCCAACAGATGGCCATCCAGCCTCTGCTTAAAGTCCTCCAAGGAAGTGCGTTCCACCTTCAAACAGCTCTCACTATCAGGAAGTTCCTCCTAATGTTGAGCTGGAATCTCTTTTCCCATAGTTTGAAATTCATTTCTCTATGGCTTCGTCTCTGGAGCAGCAGAAAACAAGCTTGCTCCATCCTCAATGTGACATCCCTTCAAATATTTAAACGTAGCCATCATGGGCTTCATTGTGGAATTCCTTTGCCTCACCTGTAAATGAAAACTGCATCTACACTGCAGCATTGATGCAGTTTTTGACATCACTTTAACTGCCATGGTTCAGTGCCATGGGATTCTGGGATTTGTAGTTTTGTGAGCTATTTTGCCTTTTCTGTCATAGAATCATAGTTGGAAGAGACTGCAAGTGCCATCCAGTCCAACCCCATTCTGCCATGCAGGAAATCACAATCAAAGCATCCCTGACAAATGGCCATCCAGCCTCTGCTTAAAGACCTCCAAGGAAGGAGAGTCCAACACAATTTCCAAGGAAGGAGTTTGTTCCACTGTCTAACAGTCCTTACTGTCAGGAAGTTCTTCCTAATGTTTAGCTGGAATCTCTTTCCCTGGAGCTTGCATCCATTGCTCCGGTTCCTGTTCTCTGGAGCAGCAGAAAACAATCTTGCTCCATCCTCATTATGACATCCCTTCAAATATTTAAACAGGGCTATCATATCACCTCTTAACCTTCTCTTCTCCAGGCTAAACATCCCCAGTTCCCTAAGCCGTTCCTCATATGGCTTTATGGTTTCCAGACCTTTCACCATTTTAGTCGCCCTCCTTTGGACACTTTGGCCTGTTACAGACTGCCAAAATAAAGCTGCTTCGGGTCTCTTTGGAGGCATGCTATTTAAATCATACGTGGGTCCTAAGAGTCCGGAGGTCGCGCCAAAGCCACACTCCATTCCTAAGCACTGGAGTGCAGCTTTGGCGCAGCTTCCGGATTCTTAGGATGCATGCATCATTTAAACAGCATACCTCCAAAGAGACCCAAAGCAGCTTTATTTTGGCAGTCTGTAACAGGCCATAGTTTCTCAACATCCTTTTTGAATTGAACACAGTATTCCAGGTGAGGCCTGACCAAGGCAGAATAGAGTGGCACTATTACTTCCCTTGATCTAGACACTATGCTTCTATTGATGCAGTCTAAAATCACATTGGCCTTTTTAGTTGCCACATGACACTGTTGACTCATGTTCACTTTGGGGCCTAGATCCCTTTCTCACGTACTCTCATTCAGCCAGGTGTCCAAGAGCTCTGGTGCCACAACAAACTATACATCACATAATTCCATAGGATGAAGCCATTATAGTTAAAGTGGTGTTAAAATGTATTAATGCTACAGTGTGGCAACAGCTGGAAACACTTGTACTTCCACGGATAAACTCAACCACTCGACTATAGTCTCTCCTTGCAGCATATACCTTTACCCAGTAATGAGGAACTATAAATGAAATAAAGTTCAATTATTCTTTGAAGTTACAGCCAGTTCACACTTAGCTAGTCTAAGGTTTCCCATTGCTTTGATCTTACCACTTCATATGCATTTGTTGTTGTTAACTGCCCTCGAATCAGCTGCAGTTCACGTTCGTGCCTCCTATCTTCACTCCTCCTTTTTCTGTGTCTAATACTACTCTGTGTGTGACATACATATTCTGCGTACAGATTTAAAAGGTAGGTTAAGAGAATATAGCCTCGTCGGATCCTTTGCCAAACCTGCCTTCTTTGTACTTTCTTCTTTGACCTTCCTTAGCAATTGTTCCAAGTCTATGATGTTTTCCACTAGAAGCGTGGTGTCATCTGCATATCTTAGGCCCCATACAGACAGGCCAAAATAAAGCTTTGGGTCACTTTGGAGGTAAGTTGTTTAAATGAAGCATATATCCTAAGAGTCCGAAAGCCATGCCAAAGCCATGCTCCAATCCTAAAGACTGGAGCGTAGCTTTGGCACAGCTTCCGGACTCTTAGTATGCATGCATCATTTAAACAGCATACCTCCAAAGTGACCCGAAGCAGCTTTATTTTGGTCTGTCTGTATGGGCCCTTAGATTGTTGATAGTCCTTCCTCCTATCTTCACTCTTCCTTCTTCTGAATCCAAACCTGCTCTTCAAATACTGTAGTATCTTCTGTGTACAAGTTGAACAGTAATAGAGTGAAGCCTTGCCCAAACCATTGTGTTTCTCGACATTCTGCTCTAACAGTAGCATCTTGCCCTAAGTACAGATTTTTTTATCAGGACTATCAAATGTAATGGCACTCCATGGCTTTAAGATCATTCTAAAGATTTTCACGGTCTATGGCAGTCAAAGGCTTTGCTGTACATGCTGATCTACTTCTGGAATTACAGCTATTTTAACCTTACACATCCTTACTTGCTTTTCAGGTTGCTAAAGCTGAAGAAGATGTTCATCTCTATATTTAAATCAGCTCCCAAGTTTTATGCTCGAGCCCCAGGGAGAGTCAACCTAATAGGTAAATTGAAATAATATGAATTCTATGAATAACATGCATAAATTCTTGTCCACAGGTTTCATGTGAAACCATGCTTTCAACCATAGTACTGTATCTTATTTGCCCTGACAATTTCCACAACATAAAGGTCAGAATATTTGGAAATTATGAGAGATACAGGATGTTTAGCTGATGTGTGTGTTTATGCAGGATTGGCCAAAGGCACTTAGCTGCTGTTGATCGAAGAACAAATAGTTTTTCCCCGTCCAATGAAGGACAATAAATGATGCATAAACTAGGACAGGCACCTTTAACTAAAGAAAAGATGTGTTCTCGCACTAAGCTATGTTCCCTTCCCATAATATCTAAGCATACTAAACTGTCTCCTACTAACCATTGGTTAATCCAACCTAATATTATGTACTGTGAGTGACAGAAGTGCTCAGAGATCTCAGGAAGAGGTCTTTCCATATCTTATCAGATATCTATTCAGTCAGGAGTGGAGAATTGTAGCCATCTAAATTAGCCAGCATAATATATGATGAAGGATTGTATGAATTATAGTGGTAGTAGCTATACTAATGAAAATGATTGATTTTATTTTATTCTGGCTTGTTCTTCCTAGCTATGTTTAAGAAAACCATAATTGCCTAAATCTGGGTGTTATGTGGATTAAAAAAAATAGAAGTGAACTTTTCCAATTTCTTTGTGAATCCAAAAGAGGAGTAGCAAGTGAACCAGCCTTAGGTTCAAGTGAGATTCATTCACATAACAAGAAGCCTTTTCTCTAGCATTACATGTTAATTAAGGCACTATGTAATGTTGACGTCCTAGTATAATGGATAGAGGTTGCCTGTTGTTTTTTTAAAGCCACACCATATTGCACATCCAAACAGAACAAGCTTATTTGGCTGTTACTGATTTCCAAAATGTTCAGAAATCTTGTTAATATTCTGCTTGTTTGATAGGAGAACATATAGATTACTGTGGATATGCTGTACTCCCAATGGCCGTAGAACAAGATATACTTATTGCAGCTGAACCTGTAACCACTCCTGTTATCCATTTGGCCAATACAAATCCGTTGTATGCGTAAGTCTCTTATTAACTATTGCACTTTGGTTGTATAGCCACTGTACATCAGTTAAAACAGTAAGACAATTTCTGTCCCATAGGCTTTGATATTAATGTTGTTATTTGCCGTCAAGTCAGCTGTGGGGAGCATGGGAAGAGCTGACCCTTGCTTTTTCTGCAGTTGCCCACTCCTGGGTAAGATACATCTAGAGATAATTTTTTCACCTTTTAAGGAATCAGGCCCATTCACACTACACAGCTATAGTGCTATTATTCCACTTTAACAGCCATGGTTCAAACCTGTGGAATTCTGGGCTTTGTAGTTTTGTGAGGTATGCTATGCTCTGATTGAGAATCCTAAATACATGTCCCTAAACTGCCACAAATTTCTGATTTCTCTTTATGGTTGTGAGAGTTGGACAATGAAAAAAGCTGGTAGGAAGAGAATCAACTCTTTTGGAATGTATTGCTAGATAAGAGTTCTGAAGATACAATGGACTCCCAAAATGACAAATAAATGTGTCCTAGAGCAAATAACCATAGCTAAGACTTGTTAGTACTGCACAGAAATTCCTTTTGAATATCTTTTACCGTAAAAAATGATGAAAAAATGTAAAATGAAACAAGTGATAGGCCCAGAAGATGAGACTTTCAGGTCCAAAGGCACTCACCGAGCTACGGGGGCAGAACAAGAACAACAAGAAGAAGTGCTGTGGCTAATGATGCAACTGGATTCAAGCCAAAAGTACATTCAGCTGTTCACGTGCTCAGAGGTGACAGCAAAGTCTGAAGTTGTACAACACAAATTATAGGAATATGAAATGTGAGAAGCATGAATCAAGGGTAACTAGAGCTAGTAAATCAAGAAGTAGAAGAAACCTCAAGGACTGTCCAGTCCAACCACCTGCAGCAGTACACAATCAAAGCACTGCTGACAAATGGCCATCCAGCCTTTGTTTAAAAACCTCCAAAGAAAGGAGATTCCACCATCTCCGAGGGAGTGTGTTTCACTGTCAAACAGCTCTTAATATCGGGAAGTTCTTCCTAATGTTTAGCTGGAATCTCTTTTCCTGTAATTTGCATCCACTGCACTCCGTTAGCCAAGTCATCCTTGTTGGTTAGAATCAAAACTAAAAAAGCCGATTCCCTTATTGCTTCTTCCACTTTTGGACAAGAGAGGAACTTGCTGGACCAAGTTTGACTTCCATCAAATATCAAGATAGGTGAAGTCACCCATCACTACTACATCTCTCCTTTCTCATTGTGTTCTAAAAATCTGTTCTAAAAAGGCATAATCCAGTTCCGCAGTCTGACTTGGGGATCTGTAGTGGACTGCCACAATGACATCCCTGTTGTTTCTTTCCCCTTTAATTTTTATTGCTCTCTACCTGGTTTCCAGGATTTAAGTCCATATATCACATTAGAGAATGGGAAAATAAAAGTGCCTCTAATATGTTTAGGCCCTGTGATGAAATACACAATGGAAGCACTACTGACAGATGGCCATCCAGCCTTTAACCATGGCAGTTAGAGCTGCCTACACACTGTAACTGTAATATGAATGAGCCCCAAGATGTATACAGAGGGCCATTTTGCCAGACCATAACACAGGACTACATGTTATGTTTTGCTTTGGTTGTCTTTACAGTTGGTCATCTGTACCAGTTCAAACTATCATTTTAAAGAAAGAACTAAGATTATTTACTTTGTGACACTGGATCCTGAGATCTTCTACAGCTGAACTCAAAAATCCAAACCTATTTCCAACAACTCTGTAATAAGATTATAGCCCTGGCAATTTCCAGGACAGCATGAAAGTGTCAGATTTTTTGTAATCTTTGCAAACTGTTCTTTCCTCAGTAACCTCTTTATTTTCCCCAAATAGACCACATGATTTTTGGCACGTCAGAAAGGATGTCTGAAATGAATGTGCCAGTTTAGAAGCCAACTTTTCTTTCAACCATTTAGTGTGAGCAAGTTGCAAGAAAAAAAAGTCAGTGATCTGCCCACACAAATCATAACATTTTACACCATGGGGCAAGAAATGATACCATATAATCATCCCCATTTTGTTTATTGTTTGGGTTTTGAACTTTGAAAAGACATGCACAGAAGAAACAGAATCTCTATTTGTTTTGGGGAGCAGGATGGGGAAGAGAAAGCAGCCAGTTTCAAGTTTACTCTTTGTGGCAAACAATAACAACTCCTAGCACAAACAGTGATTTCTATCAAGAGTAAAGTCTCCTTTTTGTTCTATTGTTTCTCAGCATTATCTAAGGAAGATTTAGGAAAACATGGAAAACCTGCTTTGAGCTATAAAGAGACCTTGAGTCCTGCCTGAATGTTATTTTTCCCCCTTTGCTAAATTCATATTTATGTATTTGTTTGTAGGGTTGCCAGTGTGAAAACTGGAGCGGGCGCACATACCTGTAATGTTTGTGTAGAAGATGGCATTTCAGCAAGTGATGCCTCTCATATAACAATGGTAATAAGCAAAATTTGCTGAAATTCTTTCCCCTACAGAACTATTACAGGTATGGGAGACCTCTAGCATTCCTAGATAGTGGAGAATTGAATCTTAGACTGGAAAAACTTGTAGTTTGTTGAACACAGTGACTCCCCTGACCCTCATAAGATGCAACCTATTTATCTCTCTTCATACTGAGGGTAATGGGAGAGGGACACAGGGATTGCTAACATGAAACCACAATGCTATAATTGTGTTGTGTGAAAGTGCCCTACATCTCTCCCTGGTGAAGATTTTATGAGTGATTGGGGCTGGGTGGTGGTGGTGGTGCAGATAATACAAATAAAGTTGAAGAGCCTCCTGGTAGAATTAATAGACTACCACATGCTATTTCGGGGAATGGGAAATCAGTCCAAATGCAATCATGGGGGTTCACGTTATTGCATGAGAGATGATCACACACAATTTCGGGCAATGACAAGTTATTTTCGGGCAATGAGAATTCAGTTCAAACGCAATTCGAATTCACGTAACTTCGCTGAACTAGCGACTTCACGTGAATGCGTTCTTGCCCCACTTTCTTTTCATTCAAAATTAAGAGAAATTTCTCCGGTGTGATAATGTTCTTCTAGATTCTTAAATGCTGTAGTGCAGCATAGTTCATTTTCAAGTTCTTTGTGCCAGCTCCTTTGCTCCCTTATGTGCCCTTCTCATTTTCTCTTCTGTATGAGGAGCGGTGAACTGGCAGCTTCTCAATGTTTAATGCAGTGGTGAAAATGAAATGACCTCCCCCACCTCAATAGTTTGCTGAACTACAGATGTCTGCATTCCTCACCATTGTCTGTGCTAACTAGGGTTCATGGGAATTGCAATCCAGCAGCAATTCTTACCCTTCCTTTCAGAGGCTGGATCAGGACCTGCTGTGACATTTGTGGGCTGTACTGTCTATTTTTATGCCTCGCATCCTAGTTCTTTGGCCATAAGTTGGTCAATCATGCCTCTTAAATCTCCTTAAGGGGCATGGTTGGCTAGTCCCCATCCTTTCAGTCTTGTTTTAGGCCTAAAACAGGCTCAGGATCTTGGGAAGGGTATGATAGGGGACTGTTCTCTGGTTATGAATGAAAAAAATTGGTCAATATTTTTGGAGGGTGGAGAGCCAGTTAAAACAAACATGAGACTATACCCTGCTGTACTGCGTGTGCTGCGTGTGTGGCAGGTATAATAGCATTATTTACTTTTTAATTTATTTATTTCCAATATGGGACCTAAGGCAGCTCACAATTTGTGGAGCAAAACAGATGGCCCTGACACAGCAGTGTCCCGCTGCCCCTTTCAGCACTGGATTGGGGCTGTAGTAACTGCATGCTGCGATGTTTTGCTGGCTCTAAAAGAAACGGCAAAAATGCCGCTCCTTTTAGAAGTGGCAAAAGGTGCCCTTGCCACTATGGCTGCACTTTTTGGAGCACCTTTCGGCGTGCATCGTATAAATGCCATGCCAAAGGAGCTCCATGATGCTGTCGGTCAGGTGGGTGGTGTGATGCCAGCATGGGCATCGTCAGGGCATGTGTCATCCAAACGCCGTGCCCCCATGCTGGCACTTCAAGCTAGTCTGTTTTGCCCCTTTGTGTTAAGTAAAGTACTGTTAAAACAACAGGGAATACAAAAGTGGAAAAAATTAAACCAACAACCATATTAAAAATATGAATTTTAAACAATTCTGAAACAGCTTTTAAAATCTAATAAAATATAAGAATAATGATAAAATTACAAAAACATATACAGAAATTGATATAGCATCATATCTGTTGGATATAAAATTGCATTTCTCTTATCCCCTTGCACATAATATTCATTTATTCAATTTAATTTATATTCTGCTTTTTTTCTCGGTATGAGTGCCAAAAGCATCAATAACCTGAGAATCCTTTCACTACTGGTGATGATTCCTATCAAATAAAAGTTATAGTACAATATAAATGTATATATTGAATTGATAAAACAAAACAGGAACACAATATACAACAGTGAGAATTAATAATAATAATTTTAAAAATTATGTCAGCAGCTGCCTGTCAGTCACAAGCCTGTAAAACGAATAGAAACATTTATTTATTTTTAATTAGTTGTACAATTAGTTTTATCATTTTTCACGGGTCCTAAGCAAGATTGCTGAAGGCTCCAGCTGCATCCGCACTGCAAATATAATCCAGTTTGACACCATTTTAAACCGACATGGCTCAGTGCTATGGAATTGCGGGAATTGTAGTTTGTCGTGGCACCAGAGCTCTATGACAGAGAAGTCTGTAAGTCTCACAAAACTATAATTCCCAGAATTCCATAGCACTTAGCCATAACAGTTAAAGCAGTGACAATGGATTGTTTCTGCAGTGTGGATGCTGCCTCTCTCTTATAGGAGTTCCTCAGATAAGGAGGTAATCAACAGGAAGTTGTATCCCAGATTAAATCCATAATTTACTTTTAATTGGATTACATTTTAGGCCACTTAATTTTTAATCCAAAGAGGAAGCCAGATGAATATTTTGTTGAGAATAAATTGACCAAGACATGTTGTATTGCTCCTTTGCCAGGTGATGGCAGCAATATGCCGTTTTTGTTTTTAAAAGCACTACATTTGTTTATAAAGACTGAATGTTTTTTCTGTATATTTGATTTTCCAGAGATTTTAGTACAAATGCTAATGACATTCAGATTAATCAAACAAAACCATTGTGGCACAACTATTTCTTATGTGGATTCAAAGGAATCAAGGTAAGTAAATTTAGTATAATTCATTGTTGTAAACTGGATGTTTTAAGACATGTATTGGATATGACAGCATCATTGGCCACATTCCAAAAAATCAAATGCATCATTTTTATATTTAAATGCATTGTGTTTTTTAAAAAAAGAACTGTAGTTTTTCCTTCCTTCCTTCCTTCCTTCCTTCCTTCCTTCCTTCCTTCCTTCCTTCCTCCCTCTCTTCTTTCCAGGTTTTAGGCATTAAACAGTTTGTAAATTAACTTCTTGGTATAGTAGCCACTGAAGTTGGTTCCAAGACTCCCTGTGCTCAGTTCCCATTGTATAAAGTGGTGTAGTAAAGTGGCACCTCTTATATAAAACAGCAAAATCAAGGTTTGCTTTTTTTTGGGGGGGGGGAATTGTGAATATTTCTGAACCATGGTTGGTAGAATCCATGGATTCAAAGGTCAGTTGTATATGGGTTTGACTGACTTATAATTTCAAGAGCAGAGTAGAGACATATAGTAGAAGCACATTATAAAATGTAACATGGTAATATTACCAACAAATTCCTTATTTGATCTATGTTTAGATCTGATCCTGACCAACAGGGATGACCTGGTGAATGGGTGCAAATGGTGGGAACCCTATGTGGGTTTAATAGTGTTCTCCTGGAGTTTGTGATTCAGTGCCGCTCCTAAATTATGGAATGGCCTGCTGGAGGAGATCCGTCATATTAACACTCTCAATGCTTTCAAAAAGGCCATCAAGACAGATCTCTTCTGGCAGGCCTTCCCAGACTAACCCCCCGTTATGTAGACCTGGATTGCCCTAGTTTCCCCAAAGATCTCTCCCCAGTTCTGCCTATTTTGGAGCCCTGGTGGCACAGTGGTTAAATGCCTGTACTGCAGCCATTCACTCAAAACCACAAGGTTGCGAGTTCAAGACCAGCAAAAGGGCCCAAGCTCGACTCAGGCTTGCATCCTTCCGAGGTTGCTAAAATGAGTACCCAGACTGTTGGGGGCAAATTAGCTTACTTGCTAATTAGCTTACTTGCTGTTCACCGCTATGATCTTTGGAATAGTGGTATATAAATAAAACAAATTATTATTATTATTATTATTATTTTAAATTTAGTTTATTTTAAAATTGAATTTTAATCTGTATTTGTAATGTAGTTATTTAGTGTAATTATAATGTTATTGTTTAGTTTAGGTAAGAGTTAAGGATATATAATTTTGATTATGTTATATTATGCTTTCATGTATTTTATGTAACCCACCTTGATCCTTTGGGAAAAGGCGGGATATAAATAAATTCATTATTATTATTATTAAGAGGGAAGTGAACTGGTAGTCAGTGAAGATGTTTTAACAAGGGAGTTATATGCTCCTTATAAATGTACCTAGTCAGCATTCTGACCACAGCATCTGAACAGCTTCCAAAGAGAGCCCCATGTAGAGTGTGTTACAGTAGTCCAAATGGGATGTAATCAAGGCATGTGTTGCCATGCCCAGATCTGATCTCTCAAGGAACAGGAACAGCTGGTGCCCTAATTTTAGAAGTGCAAATGCATTTCTGTCCACTGTTGAAACCGAGCCTAGATTTCATCCAGCACAGGCGGAGTCCCTATTCCCTGATCTGCCTTTTGACTGAAACTGAGCACCTTTGTCTTGTCCAAATTAGGTTTCAACTTGTTTGCCCTTATCCAGTCCATTATTGACAACAGACATTGATTCAGTATGAGACAGCTTCCTTGGAATCAATGAAAAGGAGTGATAGAGTTGGGTGTCATCAGCTTATTGGTGAGAGGGCACCCCAAAACTCAGGCTGACCACTCCCAGTTTAAGTTTATTTACTGCTAAAAGCTATATGCCATCACAGTTATAATTAAGGTAAAATATAAACGAATAAAATAAAAATAAATTCAAAACCAAATATAGGTATTAAATAAGTGATGCAAAAATATATTAATGCAAAAATAGAAAATCATATTTAATACAAATTAAAGGATCCTGGTTGGGGTACCATGTGTATTCATCACCCCTGAGTAATTCTTATACATTATTTTGATGAGTAGTTCTTAACTTTGCAGCCAAGGCAAATTTTGCAACCATAGTGGTGATATATGGATTGCTGCCCAGCAACAGTATACAAATCTGTTCAAGGGGAGGTTGGTTGGAAACAGAGTGGAGAATATAATTAAGAAACTTTTGTAGAGATATGGCATTTCAAAAGATAACGGTGAATGTCCTCCACTTCCCCTGACTCACAAATGCAAAATCTTTGGTGCACAAGAGTAGTATTATATTCCCTTCAACTATGACATACACTGAAAGCACAGGGCTGTAAATCCAAGAGTTTATAAATCTAATTTTGAATATTCCAATATTCTAGTCCTCATTATCCTGGAGAAGAGCCACTTCACTTTAGAGTTTTATGTGGGTGTAACTTCCTTCCAAGGAAATATGCATAAAATATGTTTTTCAGTACTGAATAGGAACCAGGCTGCTCCCTCCTTTATACATAAACACTCACCAAGAGATACTTATTATAAAACATAAAAAAAAATCTTGTACATGCGTGAATTTCTTGATGTAACTTGTCTGTGACTGTTTGCATTCATTCTGTTTATAGGCATTTTGAAAGTTTAACAGTAGAATAAATATTTGAAATGTATCACTTTGTTCTAAAAATACACTTGTTAGTGGTCATCAAAAGCACAGCAGCTTCAAATACGTTCTGCCAATTTTTAGCTAGAAAAGGTAATTTGTAGTTTTTAAAATGTTCCTTAGATCATACTGTCCAGTTGGATATACTCTCCATTCAGTTACTAGAAAAAATGGAAAATGCCAACCTCTGTTCCCGTGAGGGTTCAGTTAGCCCTCCTTATGCACTGATTCTTTAGCCATGTATTCAGCTGTCCAGGGCTTGAAATATATATGTATGTGTGTATGCCAAAAGGCCAAATTTGATTTTGCCATTTTATATAAGTGACACTATTTTACTTTACTTTATTTAATGGGATTTGAGCACCCACAGATTTTGGTAACCATGAGGGAACCTGAAGCCAAACCTCAGCAGATACCAAGGGCCTACTGCATCTGATATTTATTAATTTCCTCCCATACACACAGATAAGAATAATACATTTGATATCTCTTTGATCTGGCTTCTGGCATCCATCTTGGCATATAAACTATTGGTAAGACCTATTGGCCTGTTGTCACATGCTCAATTCCAATTTTTACAAAATAATGCAGAACAGACAGTCTATAAGCATAGAATCATAGAGCTGGAAGAGACCATAAGGGTCATCAAATCCAATGGTGTGACACTGACTCTAGTGATACAACTGGGTGAGAATTAAGTGTTGGCTTACAGACTATATCCTCTCATGCCTTAAGTGCAAGGTCATCGTTGTGCTTCAGTTGTGATAGCCAGTGGATTGGAAATTGAGTCTCAAATACTATGCTTTCTGCTGATGAAGAACAATGCCACGCTGAATCAATCCTGTTCCATTGTGGTACTGTGAGAGCTGGCATTTACAAGTTCCATGCTGATAATGTCTTTGATGCTGTTTTTTCTATTGTTTCTAGGATCATTTCAGTCTTGACAAGCCAAGTGGACTGAACTGTCTTATAGAAGGCACCATCCCTCCAAGTTCTGGCCTCTCCAGTTCCAGTGCTTTGGTCTGCTGTGCAGGGCTTGTGACTCTTATGGCAAATGGAAAGACTCTTCCAAAGGTTAAAAAAGTGTATATGTGTGGGTGATCTGCAATAAGCCATTTCAGAATTCAGTTTAATAGTCTGTATAAGTTTTTAAAGATATTCTCAGGCTTGGTTCCACAATGAACTGTTGGATAGCTCATTGCCTTATGGATCAAAATATCTTTGGCTGTGTCCTAATTGCAGAAGCAGCATTGTAGTTGTGAGCTATATTTTGGCCTAGCCCAAACTTCTAAGATAGCCTTGTCTGGTCCAGACATTGTCCTCAGAGGACAAATCAGCCCATATACCTCCAAAACCTTTTTCACCAACATCTAGTCTTCCCTCAGCACTACAAAACTGATAATTGTGCCTCTGCTATGGTGGCCTTTGAAAGGCAGGTTTTGAAGTATGTGGTCACAATCGTTTAGCTGGGCACTGCTTTTTCCTTTCAGTTATACCTGCCCATACTTTCCAGATTATTGCATTGGTAGATCCCATTAGTGGATGATTTCTTCCTGTGGTGAAGTATTGATGATGGATTGGTTGATTCCTGTGCCGTCATCTTCTAGATTGCAGAGAAGGAGAAATTCAGACCCAATCTGATGGTGGCAACAGGTCTGACTTGCTAGCTTGTCTAAGTTACATAATATGTGCCATATTGTTTCCTTAGTTGTTTATGCTTTAGTTGTTTCATTCTTTCCTTTGTTGTTAATGCTTTCATAATTTTTGTGCTTGCTGTTGAAGAACTGGAGAGGAGTTGAAGGAGTAATTAAATTTGATTACTGAAATCATGTTCCTGGCCTGGGTGATGGCACCTAACCCATTAATGGGTGTCTGCTTCTCTGAGGTCTAGAACAAGACTTCTAGTAGCTTCCTTCTATGGGAGGCTAGACTGGCCCCATAGAAGTGAATTCTTCAGCCTAAAATGAGGATTCTGGTTGTCAAGTGAAGGAACAACAACATGCAAGAGCTTGATCAAGTCCTCCTTATGTTTCTTGGTGGCTGCCACCTTTTTATTTTTTATTAACTGCTGGCACTTCTAGGCATTCCCTAAGAGCTGGTGAGGGGTTTGGAAGAGATAGAAGAAGGATGTGTGATGGACATTCCCTTCATAATATCTCTTCATAATGTGACTGTGGGACAGCCATATCTTGAAACTGTGGTCAGTATTGGTACTAATGTCATTGGGGCAGTGAAACTATTCTGGGTTTTAGTCTGAACTTTAAGACAGCTATCCAGTAAGTGGGACCTATTTTGGTGGGGAAGGGGGTAGGGTTTAGTGCGTTGATAGCTTCTTAAAGTCTGCACCAAAATCTGGGTTGATTTTGTGGGTTGATTCTGCTTCACTGGCACTGGAATCAGCAGCCTCCACTGCCTTGAACGTGTGTTGTTTGTGTTTGGGAGGAAGATCCACATTTCTGACCATTAAGGATTTCATCCCATGCCTAAGATAAGCATACTTAAGTCCTGTTTCAGTTTGATAAGGAAGGTAATTTTATACTGTTTTCACTTTTACTGTGGATTGTGTTTCTGTAAACTAAAGAGAAAGAGATTTGCTGGCTCTGTTTTCTTTTAAAACTAACAACACACTTTTGTTTGTTGCAAGTAAATTGAAAACACCATATGCGTTCTCGGATATAATGTGTTTAGATATCTGTAATACAGTATTGAACCCATGGCCCAAAGTTTTTTTTTAAAGGCCATCACACATGCAGAGTGGTTTAGAGAAAATATGGGAGACTGTCCAACCAGATGTACAGTACTAACCCCTTGCGGTGTTAAGACATTATCCAGCTTGTGTAACATAGTGGTTAAAGGAATAAGCTGTGAGTTGGAAAGTGCAGTTATCATTTAGCTGTGAACTCACTGGGTGGCCATAGGAAATTCAGTAGGTCAGTTTGATCATAATACTGAACGGTGGTTTAGAATTATGTGAATGAAGCTCGGGATCTTTTCAGGTAGAGGTGCCACTGCAGTTTTTAAATATATAAGTGAGTATGAGAGAGTGTGTATATGTATGTATATGTCCAAACAGAGTCTGGATGGCCAATTGTCAGGGGTGCCTTGATTGAGTGTTCCTGCACGGCAGAGGGTTGGACTGGATGACCCTTGTGGTGCCTTCCAACTCTATGATTCTAAATTGAAAGACAAAGCAATCAAGTGCTTAAGCAGAGCTGAAGAACAAGCATCCATGCCACACTTTTCGCTAACAACAATACAGCCCACATGCACCTCAGACGAAGGAAAAAAATACTGTAGCTTCAACCATTTACAACAGAACAAAGAGGATCACCACTGAGAAAATTAACAGTAGGATAGGAAAAAATTACAAAGCAGCACTTCTGTGGCAGCTTAATATTCCACGTTACTGACCACTTTCTGCCACTGAACCTGATGCTGGCCATGGTTTGAGAAACTTTCAGAGGTAGAGGAAATGGCTAGGCATCTCTGGGGAGTCTGTAGCAGTTAATTTAAAAGCAGTCTGTGACATATTAAACATTTACAGTTGGCCCTCTATATCCACTGATCCATGATGGATTCAGCCATCTCCAGCAGTGGTTCCCAAACTTTGTTCCTCTAGATGTTTTGGATTTCAACTCCCAGAAGCACCCCCCCCCTCCAGCTTGGCCAAAAATCAGGAATTCTGGGAACTAAAGAACATCTGCAGGACCCAAACCACTGATCTATGGCTTGAAAATATTTAAAAAGATATAAATTCCAAAAAACAAAGCTTGATTTTGCCATTTTATGTAAGGGAGCCCATTTTACTATCCCCATTGTATTCAGTGGGACTTGAGCATCCATGGATTTTGGTATCCATGGGAGATCCTGGAACTAAACCCCAGTGGATACCAAGGGCCCACTGTATAGCAGTCTTGCACTGAGATTTCTCCTTTTGGTTCATGGAAAATAATGGCCAGACCTAGAGACCTAGGAACCCTACATGGTACTGCTAAAAGCATTGTTTAACCATGAATAATGTTCTACTTTTACCGTCTTCCACAGTACTGATGAAAATCCATTCTCCATTTTAGGAAATGGAATGAGAGAGAAAACTAGCATGGGGTGGGTGGGGTTACTCTATTCTTCTTGTTCCTGTGAAGGCAGTGGACTTCAGTGGGTTCTTTGCATCAACTGTTAGCTCATAACCTCTGAGTTGTTACACGACTTTCTTACTTCTTCCCACCTCACTCATTTGGTTACAGTGGAGCAGAACTAAGTACAAGTTTAGTTTTGTGAACATGGGGGGAAGGGGAACCAAATATACAGTATTTTGGCCAACATAAAGCAAAGTACTAAGGGCTTCAATTTGTAGAACATTTCGCTGCATTTTTAGGAAAGGTCAAGTATAGTGATTCAGCATAGCTGTTTTGAAAAGAAACAAAACAGCCCTGAGCCATTGGTTGAAGCCAAGGACTGAAGTAATATTCAGTGAAATTGGGCTCAGGCCTAAAGTAATTGTTGATAACTGAAGTTATATGGAAATGAAATATTTCCAGTTAACAGATATGTCATAATCAACTCCACATAGTTTAATGGTGATGGTTTTAAAAGAAAAAAGCTCACTGGCTGAGAAGACACACAGATATTAGCCTGAAACCCTTTGAAGCATCCATAATATATTTCTAGTTATCGTCTGACAGAATTGTATGTGTGTGTGTGTCTGCGTATATACATGCATGCACATAGAGAGCCAGTGTGATGTAGTGGTTTGAATGATGGGCTATGACTGAAGAGACATAGGGTTTGAATCCCCAGTCAGCCATGGAAATATACTAGGAGTTTAGATGTAAGTTTAGAAATACAGTCATCCCTCTATATTTGCGGGGACTAGGGGCAAAGGACCCCTGCAAATATGGAAAAATTGCAAATAACCTCGCCCCTCATGAGAGGGCCCATATGGGTCCCCTCCAGACCCCTGCCTTGCTGCGACTGAGTGATCCAGGCATGGCAGGAGTCTGGAGGGGATCCGCAGGGATCTTTCTCCTTCCCTGTCATGCCTGGATCATCCAATCCAGGCATTGGAGGGGAGGTAGAAGTGCCCACACAAGCTCTCTCCTTTCCCCTCCAATGGCTGGATCAACTGTTCCTGGCATGGGAAGGGTCAGGAGAGACCTCACGAATAACCAAATTCACAAATTCTGAGTTCATGAATTAGGAGGTACGACAGTAATTACTGTACTGTAATTTAAATAGAGAGTGCCAGCATGGTGTAGTGGTTTGACTGCTGGACCCTGAGTCTGGAGACCAGGGTTCAAATCCCTACTCAGCCATGGAAATCCACTGGGCAACCTTGGGCAAGTCACACTCTCTCAGTCTCAGAGGAAGCCAAAGTCAAACCCTCTTTGAACAATTTTGCCAAGAAAACCCTGTGATAGGTTTGCCTGAGGGTTGCCATATGTTCAAAATGACTTGAAGGCACGCAACAACAACAACTGATTTAAATAGAGGTTTGTTCCATCCTACCTTTACAGGTAAGACTCTAGCCAAGCTAAGGCCTGTTACAGACTGCCAAAATAAAGCTGCTTCGGGTCTCTTTGGAGATATGCTGTTTAAATGATGCATGCATCCTGAGAATCCGGAAGCTGCACCAAAGCTGCACTCCAGTGCTTAGGAATGGAGTGTGGCTTTGGCGTGACCTTTGGATTCTTAGGACCCATGCACCATTTAAATAGCATACCTCCAAAGAGACCCAAAGCAGCTTTATTTTGGCAGTCTGTAACAGGCCTAAGGCTGCTGTCTTGAGGGCTGACTGTTAATGGGAAACTTTATGACCACTTCTCTTTCTTTGTATACAGTCAGCCCTCAGTATCTGTGGACTTGCCATCCATGCATTCAAAGCATCCATGGACGGCAAGCCCACGTTGTTCGCAATGGCAGTGCGTGGCCAGCATTAGGGACAGCCCCCATTGGTACAGCCCCACTATTAAGTTCTGTTGTCCCCAATGGTGATGTAGCCCTGTTCACATGCTGCCACAAGACAATGGGGTCTGTCCCTAATGATGGCGTGGCCATGTGCATGTGCCACCATTGGGGACAACGCAGGCTTGAGCATCTATGGATTTTGTTGTCTGCAAGGTGTGTGTGTCCAGAACGGATCTCCCATGGATACCGAGGACCAACTGTAGTTCTTAACTTGAAATTGGACTTGGACTGGACAGTGTTTTAAGGAGGCCTAGAAAGAGGACTGGGTTGTATAAAGTGAGATGATGAGTGGCCATCCTGATGCTTCTGTTGTTTGAACCGGTATTAACCACAAGATACATTGTACCAGCCTAGTTTTTTAATGTGTGAGGGCTCCTACATATGGCCAGTAGTCCCAGTAATTATTGATCTATTCTTGACTACATGCCTCCTTAGTTTCAGCCCTGAACTCATTCATGTTCTAACATTGTCCTCTTTAAGGTGTGATTAATTGTGATGTATGCAGGGTTTCCTTCACTACCTATACAACGTACTATCACACCTCCCAGAAGTATAGAGGGCACTGAGACAAGGGAAACAAATGTGGAAGATTAACCTCTGCTTGTTGTGGGACTACAGGACTATTCTTGATATTTTTTCCCCTTTGTTCTTTTAATTAAGTATTTTTGATTTAATGTTATTTTACTGCATAATCACAAAATGCTATACACAGTGTCTTCTATAACCCAACATTGGTAAACATCTTTGGCTCATAAATGCCAGTGCGACACTCATAACTGCCAACTAATATGAACACCTGGATTACATGTGCAGAAGGAGGTGGCCAGAATTTTGAAAACTGAGGGGGAAATAGCAGAACCCTTAATGGAAGCCAAGACACCCATCAGAAAAAAAGGAAGTGGGCTGGGATCCTTCTTCACCTCTCACAGCATCTCCAATAGTTTACTTACGGCTTCTGCAGCCCTACTTGGTTATTTTGCAGTGTTTGGTTACTGGCAGACGGACTTAACATGCTTTTGCTGCTCAGTACCACTGACAATTTGTTCCCAGATAGTTTCCCATCCAGGCGATCTGTAGCGTCAGAGCTACATAGCTGAGCATATGCTATATGTCATGTGCCTTCAGACAATTCTCTGGATAAAGGGAATCAGTTTTTATGTTTTAAAAAATGGGAACTTAATGAAAGAAGCTGAGTGGTTGGCAGTAATGGCCTAATTTGTACATACGTGTGTGAGAGAGAAAGAGAGAGGGAGAGTGTGTATGGCTGTGTGTGTATGGAGAGGGCAGTCTGTTCCGAGAAGTTCAAAGCAGGCTGCGTAAGGAGCCTTTATGACATTTCTGTTTGTGTAGTAAAAGAAAAATGAGTTTGTTGTTTACACTCATCTCCACGACAGTTAATCTTTTAAAGAACATCTGCTGAGAACTCTGGAGTAGCTAACAGACAAGGTTGAGAAGAGATGTCGAGAAAGGCCAGGATGGTGGAAGATGTGAGCCATCAAGGGGACTCTTTGTGACATGAGAAGGCAGTAGCAAGGAAGAAACGTAAATCACTAATATGAGAGCCTCATAAGATACCACCACATCTACTGTATGGCAGATCAGACTGTTTTGTGGCTGACTGACATGACACATTTTTTCATGTGTCAGTTAAAAACTATGCCAGCCCCCCTCCCCCCAAATAACAGGCTGCGCATGGAACCAGGAAAAAATATCTGATAATAAAAACAGAACTTGGAAAGTTACATTTTGTGGCCATAACTCCTGGAATCCCCCAACCAGCATGACCATCAGGAGTTCTGGTCCAAACAATTAACTTTTCCAAACCCTGGTACGGTTCACAAGAACATGCACAGGCATCACCCGTCATTGGCAGTTATTGCATGATAAAAAGAAGTATGTCAGATCCCACAGATTCTGTGAGAAGAACACTTTGAGGTAAAGTCATGGTTTAACCGTGATAATAGAGCACAGATGTCTTGTTTATCCTTTTGTGGTCACTAGCACCACATGGTGAAATTCAGCATTCAGGAGTTCCTGAAAAGCTACTTATGAAAGGGCATGGGTCACCTTTTTAACAGTGATTTTTGAACCCTTTCCAGATTGTGTGATTGTCGCACAGGGACTATAGAGCAGTTTCTAGTTTTCTGAGCACATTCCAGATGTGGTTGCTCCAGCAAGTGCTTGAAAGATGTGGCGTTGTGGTCTCTCAATATCCAGATAGTTAAATGTAGGGAAATGGTGATTCATTCTTCACCTTGGCCCCCACTTCAATAAGTAACACCCATTTGCTGAGTGGCAGGTGGGATGGGGCATTTTCAGCACATATTGGCAAAATTCCCACAAGGTCAGTTTCACAAGGAAACTGGCAAAGCTTCAAAGCTTACCTTCCCTTTCATGGTTTTTCTGCACTTCTCCTTTCAAATTCTTTCAGTTTTATCTGGTCCAGTACTCTAATACTGCAGTGCCCACTTTATGATAATCTATATTGTAAATTTAACATATTCATCACACACGTCTCTCTACTAATCATATATACAGAAGTTTTGACAGATAAGAGCAAGTGTAAACATTGACAGAATCTGGGCACTTTTCCAAATCTTCATAAACCACGGTTTATGTAATTATACGTTAATGCTGTAGCAACATGCTTCTCCTTCATTCCACTCTTCTCCCATCATGCTGGCTTCCAAGGATTGATCCTGGCTTGCATTAGTTACCAAATGAAGAAAATAAGTTGGGGTGTGAGTTTCCCCAGCTATGTCTGCTTAGGCAAGAGCATCCACTAGGATGCTCTAGAGTAGAGGTGGCAGTGGTTCAGACCTGAACTCTTCCTCTTCCTCTTGTAGTTCTTATAAATACCACCTCTTTGGAGCCACTGTTTTCCTTTTAGAGCAGGAGTGAACAACGTATAGCCTGTAGGCAGCATTCAAAGATATAGCCATATTTGTCTGTAGAATCAGTATGTAGAGAAATCTTGTAGCACCTTTCAGACTCACTGAAAGAAGTTGGCAGCATGAGCTTTCATAGACTTCAGTCTACTTCCTCAGGTGAATTTGCTGGCGTGGAAGCCAGAGACAGACATATATACTGTATGTCATTGATATCTGACTAAGTCAATTCAAATTCAAAAACCTTTAAAACTGGGCTTGCCACTTCATTTCCATACACAAAAGATTTTGAATTTGAATTGATATTCTCACATACCGATGGCATATATATATATGCCTATCCCTGGCTTCCACTCCACCGTACGCATCTGACTTTAGTAGACTTTCGCAGACTTTAGTCTTCTGGAATTGTACTGTGTTATTTTAATGATGTAATCCCACTTTGATCCTTGGGAGAGGCAGAAAAATAAATAAATAAATAATAAAATGATATTTGTCTTTTGTCAACATTTTCTCAAGGACAATTATACATTGACCTTTTCCCCTTGCAAATATGTGCTTTAATTCTGATATCATATTAACTTTTTATTTTATCCCACATTTTTCTAATATGTGACCCATGGCTGCTTGCAGCATAGATTAGAACAAAATACAGTGTGCCAGCCGTACCTATTTATAGAGATGTCAGACCTGACTCCAGTGATCCAGGCCTTGATCACTGGAAAACATTCTATGCGGGGCTACCTTTGCAAACATTTTTGAAATGTTCTGGTGCCTTCAGGTCCAAAATGCAGTGGCCAGACTACTAACAAAGACCAGTCATAGGGAAACATAACTGTTGTTACAACAGCTTCACTACTACTAGGTAATTTCTGAGCACCATCCAAGTCAGAGTAGATATGACTACTTTTCTAGAGGTTCTGGTTATACCTATTATAACTATAATAAGTGATGGGAATCCGAGCCTCCTCTACGTGAAACTATGCCCCTTAGTGCTACACTGTTTGCTAAATATGCACTCATAGTTTGGCTGTGGCAGAGCAAGACAATTGAAACATCACTACCATTTTATGTGGTCTGTTCAGCTGGCTATTAGGCTGAATGTCTTGGTGTATGTTTACTCTGTCTGGTATGAGAAGTGTAATACAATTAGAGTTACCAGGTGTCCCTTATTATAAGGTTCAACCTATATTTCAACGTTGAAAAGTTTTATATTACATAAACTGGACAGGATGCCAAAAAGCAAGATTCACCCACCCATATGAGCTCTTCATAAAGATATGAATACGTATATGCATGTTGTAATTTATGAATGTGGTCAATACTTTAGAGAAGGCATAACTCATTAGAAAAGACAATAATGCTAGGAAAGATAGAAGGCAGTAGAAAGAGAGAAAGACCACATGGCAAATGGTTAGACTTGATCATGGATGTCCTGGGCTTGACTCTGCAGGACCTAAGCAGAGCAGTGGAGAATAGGAGGTCTTAGAGATGTCTCAGCCACAGGGTTGCCATGAGTTGGGATGACTTGAGGGAAGTTAACAACAATTCAGCATTAGTATTCTGAGTGTACCCTCAAAAATGTTCAAGTAACAATATTCACCTTTTATCTTTGTACAGTATTTAAAATATCTGCTTAATCTAGATCATCAATAACAAGCCTGCAGTTTCACTTCAAAGTCTCCTGAAAGGTTTATTCACATTAAACCCTGTGCACATTTTCAAGTTTGTTAATCCATTTTTGACAGTTCTGTTCTCTTACTTCAGAGTTTATGGGGGAATTTACATGTCTCAGGAGCTCTGTGTCTCTTGGTTTCCAAGGCATGTGCAACCATTCACCCTGATTAGGGAGCTCTAAGATCATAATTTACAACTTTGACTGTCTTCAATGCCTTATGGAGACTGAACAAGTAAGCAGGCATGCCCACATTCTTCTCTTCTAAATGCAGCGAGTTACTGGTTTTATCTCACAGCTGTGTGCTGGTTAATGTCATTACATTAGTGTTTATCTAGCTTAAGACTCTGTGGTGCCGTGCCTTGCTAGGAAAGTGTGTGTGTGTGTGTGTGTACAAAAATGTGCCACTTTTTTTTGCATTTCCCCTATTGCAGTCTTTGATGCTTGAGCTCAGTTTGCTCTATTAGAACAGCCTTCCTCATATTGGTACTTTCCAGATATACTGCCCCTGTATGATAGGACATTATCTCCATATGTTGGATAGAAGCACTGAGGCTGAGTAGAGCACTAAGGCCCATTTGTCTAATGCCACTTCATCGTATTCTTGGAATTGATTAGTTCACACAGGGATGTAGCCAAGGGGGGGTTCTTGGGGTCCGCCCCCCTTTCCGTTAGATAAAATGAATGGTGTGTGCTGCTGGGCCGCTGCACCCAAGCCCCATTATAATAGTGGCACTTAGTCTGGACTCCCCCCTTCCCAAAATCCTGGCCACGTCCCTGGTTCACAAGTCCATTGATAAACCCTGTACTTGGGAGTCAGACTGCCAATAAATACAGTGGACCCTTGTTATACGCTAGGATTTGGTTCCAAGATCTCCGTGTATAACAAAATCCGTGTATGCCCAAGTCCCATTAAATATAATGACATAGCAAAATGGTGTCCCTTATAAAAACGGAAAATCAAGGTTTGATATTTGAAATTTATACTTTTTTGGAACATTTTCAAACCGTGGATGCTTGAATCCATGTATAAAAAAATCCATGAATAAGAAGGGCCAACTGTACCACTATAGGCTATATGTCAGGGGAAGGAACTGGCAAAACCACCGCTAAGTATTCCTTGCTTAAGAAAACCCTGTGAAATTCATGGGGTTGCTATAAGTCAACAGGCAACTTGAAGGCACACACACACACACCACATGCATGTGCTAAAGTGCCAAACTGTTAAGTATGGAAACTAGCTAGTCGCTATTGCATGGCATAATTTTAACAATGGTGGGGCAGGAATCCAAAAGACTCCAACAAGAACTTTTGCTGAATCCGACCTGCCTATATAGCCTTATAGTGGTAAACCAGATGCCCACAGAAAGCCCACAAGCAAGATATGGGGGGTTTCCTCCCCCCCCCCCCCCCCCCCCCGTATGGGGAAATCTCTGCTTATCTGAGAGGCAGCACATAGCTATCAGAAACTAGTGCATACTCTCTATGAATTTGTCTAATTTTAAAGATTGTCTTTTAAAAGTTGCTTTTAAACTGAATTGTTGACTGCATAGTTTAATTTTTCTCTCTGTGGGGGAGGGTTACTTCTGTTTGTCTCAAATCTTTCCATTTGCCTTTATTAAATGACTCCATCATTCTATGAGAAATTGGATACTCCTCTCATCTGCTTTCTCATGATTAATGGGGTTATAAATCTGTGTAGGAAAAGAGTGGAATTCTCCCCTAGCTGATCCTACTGTAGCTGAGTTTATTAGCCTGCAAAAGGCAAGGTAAACAGTTGCTGCCTCCAGAACTCCTTGCTGAGCATGCATGTTCAGCAAAACAGAATGAAAGGAAAGAAAAGATAAGCCTGCTTCACCATCTATTCCAAAATGTTAAAAGAGAAACAAATTTGGGGACCAACATAGAAATCATAAGAAAAGTGAATGCTAATGAAAGAAAATGTCATCCCTGGTTGCATTTTGGAAGAAGCCTTCAAGTGGTCTCTAGAAGGTTCCAAATGCTTTTGTTTCCTTATGTAAGGTTTCCCTGACCCGGGTTTTGAATAATGAATTTGCTGAAACATGTTTAACTACTTTTTTTACCTCCTCCTCCTCCTCTTCCTTCTAATATAGGAACATATCCCGGTTGTTTTTGTTATTTCTGCCTCTGGTACCAAATTGTCTGGTAAAACAGTAATGCCCCCAAATTTGTCTATTTTGTTAACTGAGGTATAGCTGAGTATATGTTTATAGACCCAGTCCTGCAGCAAGTGAAAAGAAACCAAGAAAAAAAGTTGGATTTTTATATGTGGGAGGCTCCAGAAACTTTAAAGGATTTGCAAACATGCTGTAGGCAAAGAAATCCTGGCATGTATCAGAGGAAAACAGAGAGAAAGAGGCCCAAATGCAGGCTAACCAATATCAGTTTAGAGATGGAACAATATGATATCAAAGTTTAGTTAACTGGTATGAAATTTGTGTGGAAGTATAGTGAACTCTGAGGCATGCCGATATCCCCTATCATTAGTTCAGTTGTAAAGAATGTCTGCAGGAAAATCCTCTGTCTTTCTTTCTGAGTTGAATTCTGTGTTTCCTTAGGTGGAATTGGCTGAACTTTGCAGCAAGAGTGAACGCTATATTGGCACACAAGGAGGAGGCATGGACCAATCCATCTGCTTTCTTGCAGAGAAAGGAACTGTATGTACCATCTAAGTGTGAGCTGAAAAGCCTTTGAGATACAGCTGATGAAAAGTTTTAGAGCAGGGTGGGCAACATTGGCCTTCCAGATGCTTACCTGTCATTCCCATCAGTTTAAATAAGCATAGTTAACAGAGAGTGATTATGGGCTTAACATCAAGAGGTCAGTATGGGAGGAGGGGGTTACATCCAAGAAACACACAGACACACCACTTGACTGTCATAATTTTATTGTTATAGTTGTGTAGTGTTGGCTTGATGTGGCTGCCATGTGATCAGCCTGGCCCTCTGACCAGATTGCCAGGGGCGATTGTGGAGTGACAGCTAATGAATGCACATGGGCACATAACCACTGCATGGTTTCCCTGCCTCTGGAGAGTAAGGCAGTTCCTTGTGCCCTCAAGCTGGGCCTGATCTTCCATGCCTATATCCCCAAAGTCTCAATGAGGTTTGAATGGTTCATTGCTTCTGGGGCTGTTCTTGAGCAGACCTGAATCATGACTGCAGCTTCAGTACTGGGCACCCAGAAAGCCCTGTCTCCTCCAGCTGCTAATTGGTCACGGTCTCCTGGCCTGCCAAATGGCACATAAACTTCTGGGAAGAAGAACCACACAGCATGAGGTGGTGTGGTGGCTCACTGCCACTTCATACCATTTGACAGCCAACAAACAGGTCTTCAAGTGAGACTTGGGCCCTGTCTTCTGAGACATGCAGTCCAAAATATGGAAGAAATAAGGGCTGAACTTACTTCACATGTGTATAAGTTTTGGGTACACACATCCATAGAGAATTATGATAGAGAATTACTGTTAAATTTCTGTTTCTCACAGTTTCATAATATTTTGTTTCCTTTCTATGGCCGGTCTTTTTATCTTGTTAATTGGCTCAGCTGCAAGACAAAACTGCTTCAGGAGACTTCCCTTTTTATTGGCCATTGCTGATGCAGATATATATAGAACTTTGTTCAACTGAATTGTTGATTCTACAAAATTAATTGATCCCACTGATAGAAAACTCTTAAAATGTATCTCCAAGGATGAAAACATTCAGATTTGCTAAGTAATTCTGCTGTTGGGGGCTTAAATATGTTCTTTCTTACTGTTGCGTGTCAGTTTTCTTCTTATTAACCATAGATTCCCCAAGGCAAAGAGAAAAAAATGCCCAGAAATAAATGGTGTTTGACTGACTGATCTTAAATATAGGACTGGCTACCAGTTGAAATTAGTCTTGATTGTTCATTTTTCTTTCTAGGCCAAGCTGATAGAGTTCAATCCTCTGAGGGCAACTGATGTAAAGCTTCCAGGGGGAGCAGCTTTTGTTATTGCGAACAGTTGTGTTGAAATGAACAAAGCAGCAACTTCTCATTTCAATATTAGGGTGATGGAGTGTCATCTGGCCACAAAGGTACTGTATGGCTTTCATCAAGCTCTAATGAAACCATCATCCAAATATGTGCTGGCTGAAACCCCTTACACTCTACCAGTTGTTGCTTTATTTTAACACCAGGTCAGGCGCTGCCTCAAAGGACATTTTTATCTCATCAGGGTCTGGACTCTAGCCATATACACACGATAGATAGAATGAGTTATCTTTCTTGAGACCATTCTCACTTAATGAGAGGAGAGGCTAATCCCAGCTGTATCAAAGTTTTAATTGCACCAGGATCAACTGTAAAAAACAGCAACACAGAGAGAGAAATCCATACATGTAAGCACACAAGGTAATGTTTCTAAAACAATATTTTAAAATTCATTTCTTTTTCTTTTCTGAAATGGGACTAATTGGAGATTGGATTTTATTTCACTGTAAATTAGAGAAATGTGGTTGCACTCTTCCCATAGTTAAATATTACTTGTATTTCTGCAAAGCAAGACATGTACTTCATTACACGTACAACTTAACAGTTATATAATGCATCATTATAAAGATAAAAAAAGCAGTGGTTGTTGACCCAGTTGGCAAATTATAAACAGAATTAATTTAAGGAGCATGCTGTAGACTCTTCTGCCAGAGACATTTTTGTGCTGCTTGGCTTAATTCAAATGTAGCACTAAACAGTAGAGCAAACTACACCTTAGTGAATTCAGGCATTGTAAGAAGATGTGGCTAATGTGGAAGTGAAAACCTATGATCTCCTCATACACTCAGACTAACCCATATTATAGTTAGTTTGATGTCTTAATCTGTTAACTCATCAAATCACTATTCCCTTGCTCCTGTCATTTGGGGAGGGGTCTCTGACAAACATAGCATTGTCATCAAATTACACTGCATAGAATTCTCTGGGGGAAACCAGAACATTTAAGCAGGTCTGAAGCTGTTAGACGTTTGTAGCCTATGCATTCCATTAACTGCCCTGTATTGCAACTATGCTATTGAGGCAGAAGAGCCAGAAAAAGAGAACATATCTTGGCAGCAAAGAAGTAGCTGGAAGAGACTGTAGACTCTTCAACCATCTGATTATTAACAGCCAGGAAATGCCTTGCCTTAGAGTCACTGTTACTAACAGCAGTGCAATCAGGGGACTTTACTATTTCTTAATAGAGCCCCAAGTGCAAACACGTTTATTTTTATCTCACTTTTCCTTAGAAAAATTCTGGTTCTGGTTCTTTCCTTCCAAACTTCTGGTCATCAGCTTCTTTGGTCGATTCAGCTTTAATTGATTTTTATTTGCCCCCAGTTACTAATAGCAAACTGATAGAAAACTCAAACTTGAGTACCTCCAGAGCTTTACCAAACTCTGTTATCTCTGCTGTGGCAGATCTCCCAGCAAGGTTATCATGCAGCATTGCAAGTTCCAGCATTAGTGTTGATGGCTAGATTTTATGGGTGTTGCAGTCCAACAGCATCTAAAGGGCTGTACTTAATACACCTCTCTTCTCCAGGGATAACCTGAGCCCACCTTGCTTTCCCATGAGTCTCTGTCTGTGTCTTTTAATCTACAGATGTCCACAGGATTTTGTGTTATGTGGACACCTACTTTGCAATAAACGACACCATAGCTTATGCAGGGTAGCAATTGTGTTCTAATACCACCACAAATCCTATGACCTCCAGTGTAGAAGCTCAGAATGCTATCTCATAAAGGTTCATTATTTACCCATAGTTTTTAAAGACAAAATAATGGATACATATTAGCTGTTCGGTGAAGCTGTAATTTATGATTTTTGAGTCCCATTGTTCGTCATTCTTCTAGTTGCATGTGAAGTAAGTTGTGGTAGAAACAGCAAAGGGTGATTAGCAGAAATTAATTTAATAAACCCATTCAATGGATTTCCTACAGCTGGGAGAGCCAAACTGACTTCTACCAGAGTTTGGCATAGAATGTTAACCATTATACCCCACTGGCTCTCTACTTAATTACTCTTCAGTTGTCATTAAGAGCACTATAAACATTCTGCTGGCAATATAATTACTCTCTAAAAATGTGCTGTGTAAATATTAGTACATGAAAATATTTTCAGGCTAAATCTAATTTTCTTCCACACTATAGTAGAGCCATTGAAATCAACAAGACTTACATAAACAGTGAGTAACATGACTTTTTCATCAAATGGGTCTAGTTTAGCTGGAAGTAAAGCTGTATTTAACCCTCTGATGTGTATGGCAGCAGACCTTGAGTGAGTAGATTACTTTTGGTTGAAAAAATCAAGAAATAAACCTTGAAAGTCACTAGATGGCACCAAAAGTAGTTCATTTTTTAAATACTTGAGCAGAGACATAAAGTCGGGAAAAGACAGCACAAACTGAAAAGATGTCATAGAGGCAGAGCAGCTGCTTTAATATAGTTCTCCTCCTTAGCAACATTTTCCACATTTATTAGAATTCTGTTAAAATGTAGTAAAATAACAGTCTTGTGCGACATGAGACTGACTTACTTGGAGGTCTTTAAACAGAGGCTGCATGGCCATCTGTCGGGGATGCTTTGATTGAGAGTTCCTGCATGGCAGAATGGGGCTGGACTGGATGGCCCTTGGGGTCTCTTCCAACTGTACGATTCTATGATTCTGTGACTTGTAGGGACCAGAAGGGATTGGTTCAATGTGTCTCCCTTGAATACCTCCTGAAGGTGAATCTTTGTGCATAGCAAAGGATTTTGGGGTGTTTTCTAAGACATTTATATGGTTCCTAGAGGGTGATGTGGCCTTTTTCCCCTCATTATCAGTCTGCAGAAACAAGAAGTTTGCTGTAGAACATACCCAACTGTAAAACTGACAAAATGATCTTCTTGGAATCCTCTCCACAATTTCTGATAATTCAGTTGAGAAACCTTTAGTAAGCTTCCACAGAACCCCGCAATTCCCTAGAACAGAATTGGAAAGCTATTCAGATAAGAAAAATGATCCCTTTGGATGACAGGTAGAAATTATCCCAATGGTTTCTCTTTCTAATGCTTAGTTCTGACAGTCTTCCCAGCCTATTGCTGTTCTGCAATTTCTTACATAGCCTCTCTCTTGTTTCCACCAGGCTGCTTACTGGCAGCTTACAAAGGCCACAGTACCATATGTCTGGATATATGAAGTGTGACGACCCGGTTGGGCTACTTTATAGGAAAGCTGAACACACTTTATCAGCGTAATCTGGGACAGGGAGCTGACTGCATACTTTTCTTGAAAAAGACTTGAAACGCCTATTGAAATTTACCCTGACAAAAAGGCTCCTCCATTTAGATGCAGTTGTGGTTAGGAATATGTTTCTCCTTAAGAAACAGTCATAATTTAAAAAAAAAACCTGAAACAAACAAACACAAAAGCCCTTTAGGACATTTGCAGTAAAACTTTTCATCACTCATAGTATTTTTGCACCCTTCTTTTTAAGTAATGTAACCACAACAACACTGGCCTAGCAGGCCTTGAACCACAGCCATGATTTAATATGACCCAGGGATCAACAAGACATAGCACCATATTTTCAGTGCCACTAAATCCCTTTGACTATGTACAGTTTTTCATTGCCACTGAATAACCACAATGAATTCCCATGTGTCTGTAATCCAAGCTAGTTGAGTGTAACTTTAAACCAGGTGTGAGGGCTGGTTTCTATTTGTTTAGAAATTAAGCACTGTTGATAGTGTCTCTTCCATTGTTCTTTTTTATGCCCGTCTCATTACTGGAACACCTACACAAATTTGATTTTTATCTCTCAACAGGGTTTTGTTTATAATAGAAGTCTCATACCTCTGTACTTCAATTCTTTTAACCTACATTTACTGCTTCCCTCATTACATTTTGCAAAAGAGTAAGGTTATCCCAAGCAGAATGCATAAATTCATCAGTTTGTTGTCCCAATGGTTTAGATGTGTTTGCGCATAATGCCATGTTGCCTGAATAAGCAGTAACAACCTCTCATTCTGGGACATGAAGTAATTGACAGAATCTGTCTCTCAGCTACAAAGAGGGGTGTTACAGCTCAAGCTATGCAGAAATTATTCTTAATATTGCCTGAACATGTCTTACATTATGTCAGACCACTAAAAGTAGCCTCACAGGCTCACTATATATATGAACATAAGCAGTGTTTTGAATCTTTGATGGAACTATCTGCACATAACACTAGTCTCTGACTGGTCAAGGAAGTTTCACTGGAAGGCTGTGGTCTTTCCCTGCTCTGATGGCCTTCCTGGGAGGAAGAGAGACCTTGGTCTCCTCGGCAATTCAAGTGTGCTATCTTTCAGCTTTCCAGTCCCAGGGCATTATAAATATTGTTTGAGATAATATTATATGAGCAGAAACTGTTACTTTAAAATACTCGCAATATTAAGGAAGAAACAGGAACAAAGAACAACAAAAACTAGCCAATATTTTTATTCAAAAGATGCATGTAAAAATGAAATTATAAATATTAGATATATAAATGCATTAGATGAAAAACACAATACAATACAGATTTTGATTTAGAAATCACAACAGGAGCAAGGGATTGTTCACTGTAATTACCAACGAGCTACAAAAAGCTACCTTCAGATTTATTCACATGTAGTTTTTCTTGTTTCAGATTCATTCAAGAAGTAATTTTATAAAATTTTGCAAGATCCCAAAGTTTAATATACCATTCCCATGAACATGGAGTTTGTCTTTGCCAATATTTACATAACTTCATCTTGCTGTCATATAGCATGTGCAAAAAAGTTTGCATTTTTAATGCTCTCTGAGTTCTTTTAATGAAAAGTAGTTTCTAGTTTTCCTTGGTTTAATTAAATACACTGGGCTGATTTCACGTACAAAAATGTGTAAGCATTGCTTGTTGTTTCAGCTTTTAGCAAAATCCAGGAGGCTAGACTGGAAAACGACAGAAAAGCTCCAGGATGTACAGATCAAGCTCAAACTAAGCTTAGAGGAAATGCTTGATGTGGTCGATGAGGTGTTTCATCCTGAGCCTTACAGCATAGAGGAAATTGGAGAAAACCTAGGAATTAGCCTGAAAGAGCTTCGCACTGAGATCCTCAGCCAGAACACACAAGTTGGTAAGTGAATACTGAAGTGGTAGTGGTGAAATAGTTCAGATTATTAAAGGAAATTGATTGTAAATGCAAGAGAGAGAGAGAGAGAGCCATTCCACATAGCTTCAAATACTGCTTCTTTTGGAGTCTTTGGGTTGCAGAAATAATCCAAGTTAACACCAATTGTTAGAACTCCATCCTATAGAACCATGGGATTTGTAGTTTGTTGTGGCACCAGAGCACTCTGACAGAGAAGGCTAAATGTCTCACAAAATTACAATTCCCAGAATTCCATAGCATTGAGCCATGAGAGTTAAAGTGGTGTCAAACTGGATTATTTCTGCAGTGCTGATACACCCTTTCTAGAAAGATTCAGTTAACCAGTGTGTTGTGTTCTTTCTAAATGGAAGTGCAGATGTCATTAAAATTGGAGCTCAAAGCACCAATGTGCTAATAACTAGCTACGCTGAAGATTAAAAATTGCATTCAGATATCTAGCTCAGCACCAGATAAGCTGCATTTTCAGAATTAATACAGTTTGAGATTGCTTTAACTGCCATGGCTCAGTGCTGTGGAATTCTGGATTTTGTAGTTTTGTGAGAGATTTAGTCTTCTCTCTGAGAGAGCTCTGGTGCCACTACAAATCCCAAAATTCCATAATGTTGAGCATGGGCAGATAAAGTGGTGTCAAACCATTAATTCTGCATTGTGGCAGCAGCCACAGTGGCCTACCTATTCCAGCCTGCCTCTCTTGCTGATGTTATTTCCTACCTCCGTCCTTCTCCAAAATATCTCCTCATTCTGGAGTTTTCAGCAAACTCAAGTTATGACTATGCTTGTTCTTGATTGACATTCTGCTCAGTGTATTTGCTAACTACTGCTTCAAATGAGTAACAGGGCCCTGAAGCATTCCTCTAAAAATATCCAGTGGAAAATGGGAAGTAGGTCGAGTGTTGGGTTCAGACAACGGAGGCAAAACTGTAAAAACCATCTCAATCATGATTCTGGCTGGGTGGCTGGAGGGAAAGTCACTTACTCAAACCTGTCTCCTCAGTCTGCTTAGTAACATGTGACACAAACTTAAAATTTCTACATGCAGTGGTTGATCTTCAAGAGATTTACAGGGAATTGTCATATTTGAACACAGAGAAACCACTTTGGGGCTGATGCTTTCTATCAAAAGAAAAACCTTCATGGTTAATTGTTGTAATTTACCAAGAAGATTGGTGAACCAGCATGATGTAGAGCAGTGATGGTGAACCTTTTAGAGACCGAGTGCCCAAACTACAATCCAAAACCCATTTATTTATCGCAAAGTGCCACGTCCCTCTGGCATTCTAGTGACAAACTCTAGTGAACTCTGTGTTGGGACAATGGTGCATGTGCCCACAGAGAGGGCTCCAAGTGCCACCTCTGGCACGCGTGCCATAGGTTCTGGCATTCTAGTGACAAACTCTAATGAACTCTGTGTTGGGACAATGGTGCATGTGCCCACAGAGAGGGCTCCGAGTGCCACCTCTGGCACACGTGCCATAGGTTCGTCACCACTGGTGTAGAGGTTTGAATGCTAGTCTAGGAGGCCATAGTTTGAATCCCCACAACCATGAAAACCCACTGGGTGATCCTGGGCAAGTCACACTTTCACAGTTTTAAAGGGAGGCAGTGGCAAAGCTCCTCTGAATAAATCTCTCCAAGACAACTCTGTGATAGAGTCACCATAAGTCAGAGTTGATTTGAAAGCATGTGGAGCCAGTATGGCATTATGGTTTGAGTGTGAGACTATGACTCTGGAAACCAGGGTTCAATTTCCCATTCAGCCATGAAATTCACTGTGTGATCTTGGACAAATAACATGCTCTCAACCTCAGGGAAAGGCAATGGCAAACCCACTCTGAACAAATCACCATACGACGGAAATGACTTGAAGGTACACAGCAACCACAATAACAGCAACAAGATTTCCTGTAATTTTTAATGTGGATAGGAATGCTAAATAATTATGTTGCTCATGGAGCAAACCTGAGATAAAATTAGGTTAAATATAGCTCACCTTTGAGTCTCTGCGATACGGCAGGTATTAACTAAATTCATAAAACTCCTTCAGCTATCTTTATAGGACAGTGCCAACAGGGCAAATATTTTTTTAGTTCTGACATGGTAGAAGTATGATCAAAGCAACTTCAAACTTGCACGCCTCAGTTTTGGGTTTTTTCCCCCCTCTCTCTAAAGGCAGCTTGTTCAGTGGGACATCTAGCATGTGTTCTACATTCTCTCCTTTGAAATACATGGAGGCTATTTTGATCTTGATCATTTTTTTTCCATTTGGGTAACTTTTTGATTTAGGAAGTGAATTTAATACACACCCATTTGCTTGCCATATACTCCAAAGTATTTCTGCCCATTATTAAATTGGCCAACAACATACAGCTGTTTGTATGCACACGTGGAACTTTTCTAGCAAGCTGACTGTGTGTCTATTTGAAACCCAGACTCACCACCCCCACGCCTTTCATGGCAGTGAGTTTTACTACTAAATATGTGTAAGGAGACAAAGAAATTTCTGCATTGTTTTGAGCACCTGATGTAGGAGCCAAATTCTGAGCTCTGTTGGCCCATATAATTGAGATCAGAATCTTGTATTATGTGAGGGTCTTGATTTTCTGTTCAGCTATAGCAATTTTCAGTATGTGTCTACAGTAGTAACCACAGATACCTTGCAGAATTGCCAATACTTCCAAAATGATTTCTCTCCCCTCTGCCTCCACAAAACCGGGTATCATATTTAGAATATGTTTTATGAATTAAATAGTGTCTGATTGCTTCTCTAGTCCTAAAAAGCCATGAGAGGTCAATTGAATCAAATCTTGCTGTCTTACTCACCAGTAGGGCCAGCACTATCGTTAGATGCCTGCCCCAGGCAGCCGATTTTTGCTGCCATGAAAAGGCAGAAAATCATTATTTCTTATTACTGGTACATTTTTATAGCTAGGGAAGGGAAGAGGTGCTAGCATGATTGCCAAAGGGGCCTTAGGTATTATGATGTAGATATACCTCAGGCCTGAAATACACGAGCCAAATAAGACAGCTTCCAGCTGCTTTGGGGGCATGGCATTCAAATGACGCACACCCCCAAAGTGGCTGGTAGCTGCTACAAGGCCTCTTAAAATCCTGGCTCCTTTTTGTGGTGACTTTGGACTATTTTAAGGGCCCCTTACCTTCTGACAGTTGCCAACTCCTGTCTTAGGGGAAATGTTCAATTGCCATCTCCTGGGAGGGCCGAGGACCCCCTTTATCTGCCTCAGAGTTCTGCATTGTGGGCTGCCCATGTGTGATGTTTGGCTTGGAGAATGCCAGCTGCTCCTCCAAAAAAAGATTCAGTAGCAGGAACATGCCAAAAACATGTCCTATTACATGTTACCTAATATTCCCTGATATTTTTTATTAAAGACAACATTGTTCTTGGAACTGAACCTGGAACCGTCTACATATGAAATATGTACTCTAGGACTGAGAAGGCAGCTCAGAGGAGATAAATTCATCCATATTTCTGTTATGGAGATCATATGTATTATGCAAGCTGAGTCGAAAAGCTGATGGAAACACAATAGCTTTCTTTTGGAAGTCCCTGGGCCTTTAGTTGGTGTCATCTAGTGTCTGTGTCCTGACCAAACTAGCTGCCACCAGGTTGATGAAGTCCATAACTCACTTGGCTGTGCTGCTAAGATCTCTGCACAATGGCCCTTAGGTATTGAACTTTCAGTCATATAAAAATACAGTGAGGTTGTTTTCTCCTGTGTGCCTGCTGCTCAGCTCCAATGTGGAGACCCCATAACCTCCACTTTTCCTAGTGTTCCTGCAGTCTGTAACTGGGGAGCTGCCCAGTTTGAAAGGTCTGATGCTTCTTCCTTTCATAAGTGAATCCAAGGAACAAGCTTAGATTATTCTTACAATTATTTACTATTTCATTAATATTATCCTCATGAGTAGCACCATCAGTTTTGGTAGGACAAGTTCCTTTCCCTAGAGACCATCCAATTTCAATGTCATCAGTGAGGGAAAGAATAGAAGGAAGAGGGTGTCCCTCCAGATGTTGTTGGGCTACAACTCCCACCAGGTCCACATGTTGTTAAACTTAGAAATGTAAGTATATTCAGTAACTGGCTGCTCTTACGAACTGAGTTGGGTGATGGGTTGTGGAAAATTGAATGTATTTATTCATATATATACCAGGACTGTACAGAATTGTATTGGAAATAATTCCAGTTACTTTGTCTCTCCCCTGCCTGCATCACAAAGACTGTATATATAAAACCTAAAGGAAAATGTTATCCCATCTAGTGTTTGCAGATGTTTACTGAAGCAGAATCTCTCTTAAAATGTGGCGTGAGTGTGATTTTGTGTGATAAGTCCAACAAAAAATGGGTCACAGAGTGATCCTTTTGTTTTCATTGGTGCGAGACAAAACTAAGTTGCAGATTCTTGTTGGCTTCAAAGAAATAAGAAAATAAAAATCAGAATCTATTGTTAGTACAGTCCTCTGCTTGGTTTTGGAATGGTAAATGATTCTGAACAAAAAGATTTCTGTCTTTCTTTGGTATGTTTTTTCAGTGTTTTAAAATTATATTTTATTGCATACTGTTAGGGGAATGACATGTAACTGGTCAAAAAGAGAAGAGGTTTTTAAAAAGATTTTAGTTCTTTGTTTTCTTTTTAAGAAACAGATACTGAAATAATGTTTCTGATCAAGTTGTCTCTAATACACTAATATTATTGCAGTGCAGTTAAAATCATTTGTGAGATTCTAACAAACTGGAGGCAAACCAAAAGGATAGGATTCCTACTGATTGTTCTCATGTAACACTGAACTTGTGTTACGTTTTTATCTAATAATATACAAAATATATTGTTTACCCTGAAGCTCAGAGGCATAGCTATCTCTTCTGATTTCTCACTTCCTCTTTTAGGCTCATAGGAATCCTGTGAGGTAGAATAGGTTGAGAGGTTCTGATTTCCTCAAGCGAAACCTATGGGTGAGTGGGGATTTTAATCCAGTTCATATCATGCTAATTATACATTAATAGAATCATAGACTCCAAGAGTTGGGAGAGATCCTGAGGGCCATCCAGTCCAATCTCCTACTATGCAGGGATACACAGTCAAAGCACTCCCAGCAGATGGCCATCCAATCTGTGTTTCAAAACCTCCAAAGAAGGCGACTCCATCATTTTCTGAAACAGTGTGTGCTGCTGTCAAACAGCTTTTACTGTCAGGAAGTTCATCCTAATGTTTAGGAATCTCTCTTCCTGTAGCTTTAATCTATTGCTTCGTATCCTAGTCTCTGGTGCAGCAGAAAACAAGTTTGCTTCATCCTCAATATGATATCCCTTTAAATATTTAAACATGGCTATCATGTCATCCCTTAGCCTTCTCTTCTCCATGCTAAACATACATGCCTCCCTAAGCCGCACCTCATAGGGCATGGTTTCAAGACTTTTCGCCATTTTGGTCACCCTTCTCTGGTTGATTGAATGTCTATACTGCAGCTACTCACTCACAAACCACAAAGTTGTGATTTCAGTCCCAGCCAGGGGCTCAGGGGCGACTTGGTCTTGCATCCTTCCAAGGTTGCTAAAATGAGTACCCAGTTTGTTGGGGGCGATTAGCTTAAAGTTGTAAACCGCTTAGAGACTGCTTAGGTGGTATGAAGTGGTATATAAATGAAGCTGCTATTGCTAAGCTGCTATAGAATTGCATCACCTTTCTTAGCTGTCACATCACATTGCTCACTTATGTTTAGCCTGTGGTCTCTAAATCCCCTAGGTCTTTTTTGCTGAAGCTGAAGCTGTCATATTTTGGCCACATCATGAGAATGCTAGGAAGATAGAAGGCAGTAAAAAGAGAGGAAGACTACATGCATGATAGCTAGACTCAATCAGGGAGGTTACTGGCTTGAATCTGCAGGACCTGAGCAGAGCCATGGAGGCTAGAGGGGCTTGGAGATGTCTCATCCACAGTGTTGCCATGAATCTGGGCAGAGTTGAGGGCAGTTAACAACAACAACAGTCATAAATTAGCATTGCCCTGTCGAAGGAGTGGGGATTTCAAAACAAATGTGAGGTAACAGTAATTCACTTTCTACATGCTGCTGTTGAGACAATCAGAGCAACTTACAAAAAAGTAAACCAAGAGGAATACTAAAAACAGAATAAAAATAAATGCCAAAACAGTAGATTCGTGAAGCTGTGGGACATGCAGCCACCCATTGCGACATTTGGATTGGGTGCCTTACATATTTTGCCCATGTAAACATTGTGTCTTTAACTACCTCTTCCTCCATCTCAATACTAAATATAAATTTATAGAGTAGCCCTATTGTTTTTTCCTCTTGTCCCTACATAATATTTCCTCTAATTCTGGGGGGTTTTTTGTCCCCAACTCCAATTTAAAATCCGTTACGGTTCTTTCATAAATTTGTTTGTATTGGAACCATTCCAAATTAGTAAGGGAAAAGGGGGAGAGGCCAATCCACCCCCTCACTGCTGGTTTCATGGCGGAACATTTTAATAAATAAAATATAAATTAATTAAAAGTGTATTTATCTAATCCTCAGCCATGCAAGAATATGCAATCAAATATCAAAGCACCCCCAACAAATGGCCATCTAACATCTTGTACACCATCCATTTGGCAAATAATGCTGGGGTGTGTGTGTAGCGTTTTCATTTTATTTCAGTATTAGCATCTTTTAATGCTGTTAACTTGTTTTTAATGCTATTTTTAATTGTGTTTTCTTTTTTAATATTAATGTTAAATATTTACAGACGTAAAAGTACAACAAATCCTTCTTGTTTCGGACTTCATAATACTTCATAATAAATTAGCCAGTGAGGTTTTCTTCGAAGAGACACATATTGTTCAGGCCTGGTCCATTTCGGGGTATGATTGTATTCAAGCTCAGGTTTTCCATTGGCATCAGTGAGCAGAATGATGGATTAGATGGGTCATTGGTCTAAACCAACATGGTTTTTATGTTCTTTTCAACAGCGGTCTCAGAGGGAGGCTTGCACATGATAAACCCCAAAATTTCGCCTGGCTGCATTATCCTGTAAACTGAGACAATTTATTTTAGGCAGTTTTATTTTGTAAAGAATAGTGTTGAGGTTAGTGTTCTATTTTAGGGACACACCATAAAAATGCTGGCATTGGAGCAAAAATAAACATTCTAATATTAGAGTAGAGGGCATTGTTCTCAAACATGGGTCTCAGATCTACATGTTTTATTTCCAAAAGGTCAGACTGTACTCTTTGAGCTGCTACAGGAGTAGCTTATTTGGAACCTCTGTGTGAATGGTTGCACATCAGGTGGCACAGAGCAGCACAAGAATATCTAGAAAGGTTTTGTACAGATAGATGGATTTAAACAGTTTTTATCGGACCAGGTGGAATCAATGAAGTACAGAGGCAATACAGAGAGGGGACCAGGGAGTGACATCTTCTCCCCCATATTTCAGACCCTGTAACAGGTTATTGTGAAAAATATCAACAGCAATGTTTCTTAAAATCCCCTGCTCTTTTTGCACATTAACACTGAATAGGTTCACGCGAAAACATTTGAATTTTGCTTTAAATCTTATTTATTCTTTGCAATAAATTCTGAGTAACAACTGAAATATTTTATTCCGCTGAAACTCTCTCTATATTTTTTTAAAATCTCCCCCACTGAGAAAGCAATTTGAAAGCAAATCTATGGTTTGCCCTTCCTTTTCTGTTCCTGTTACCTTTTGAGGTAGTGATGGTAATGTCTACACAGTGTAAAAGACATGACCTAAAATTATATAACTCTGTAATGACAGTAATGATATCTATCAAATTATTAACCATTACCAGAATCTATCTGTGGTGATTTGCAGCTTTCTAAAAAAATGGGCCATTGCTAGCAAACTATCCCTTGAATTAAGTTACAGCATTTCTCAACTTGCATTTCCTTGGCTAACAGTTGCTTTAAGAAGAGACTACGAAAACAACAATGTGACCCTGTTTTCTGTCATTTTAGATGTAATAATTGTTTTGAAAGGAATAGCCTAGATTAGAGGCAAAACCAAACGCAGAGGTTGTAGAACCTTCTCCTACATGACAGTGTTGTTCAGAACATGACTTCTCAGCATCTGGCTGGCAGGCTGGAATGAAAACGATGATCCTCACTGCCAATATGTAACGTGATGAGCTTAAGAGAACCACAAAGTGCTTTAAGGTAATCTGGCCAGTGAAGCGTTGCTTTACCGAAGGGTGGTCTCTGAATCAATCACAGCCTTTGGCAAGATGTTTGCCTCCAAATTGAAACCAGACATGTTTTCAGTTCATTCTTTGGGTTACTACTGTTCAGTGGTGATTTACAAGAGAGTGTGAGTGATGGCAAACTCTCACGCAACTATAGATGTGTCCTAAACAAATGCACATTTTAAAACTCCCCTGCAGTAAAACAGTGCCTTCAGAAGAAAACCTATCTTCTGTGCTTACCTCTACCAACCGCTCAGCAGTGCCATTGTGCATTGTGCTGTGCAGAAATATCTGAAATCTAGTCATAAACGTGAGGACAAAATGTACTCCTAAATAGATGTGGAAAGTTGTAGATTGTGTAAATACTTTCCATTGTTCAGTGACTGTCCAGGCGAGTCATTTCCACAGGGGTAGTCATTTGTTCAAGTGTTGTTTTCTCATTGTTATGCGGTTTGATCATATTCCAAAATATATTTAGCCAACTGTCGTATTGGGTCTATTCTCATTAACAACAGTTACGTTTCATATCAAGCCAAATAATCCTAGCTTCTCTAAAGGGAAATTGTTTTGCTCGTCATAGTTGTTTCCTCTTTGTTTGACTTCAGTCTTGATGAGAGAGGGTTTCCCCAAAGTTATATGGTGAACTAGTATTATTCCAGTTCAAACCAACTGGAATTGAGAGGTAGCAATGGCAGTACATGATGTGCTTTGTTCATTGTAATGGAAACGGATTAATTTTCTTTCAAAGAAAAGCAAGTTAGAGATTTATACTAGACTCATGATTCTATAGGACTAAGTTCCAAGAACCAGGGGAAGGAAGATCCTGGAAATTAGCTGAGATCTCCATTTGGCATCTGGGCTGAGTCTCTGATGAACATACTCACCCCCTGCCAGACAATGTGGCCACTCTTTTTGTAATCCAAAGAAGTAATTTTTTCCAAATGCACGATGAAGGTAAGAAAAACATAAGAGATGGGGTACACCTTTGGCCTGTCTAGTACAACACTGTATTCCTGCAATGGCCAGCCTACAAGAAATCCATCACCTGGACTCAAGCTAAGGGGCCATTCACACTATGTTACAAACCGGTTTGCAAACCGGTTTAAAAAGGGATAGTTCACACTTGTGCCGTTTTTCCCAACCCAAATTCAAGGGGGGGATGTGGTGCAAATCCCCCTTAACCTGGTTTTATCTTAACCTGAGTTTCCCCCTGCTTCTTTTCCAAGACACCAGGTTTTATCAGGATGCCTCCAATGGGAACTTGCTCCCAATCCCATTTGGGGCATCCAGGAGGGAGGGGTTAATGTGCAGGAGGTGGATCATGCCCACCCCTTTGCTCTCTCCCTGCCAGCTAAGTGTCACTGTTTTTCCCTCTTGGCACTTGGCTGCGGGAGTGAAAAAAAGCAGAAATGCAGTGGATTCAAACTTCCTGCGCTTTAGAAAGTGGTTTCTTTAAAGCACAGCCCAGCTTTTTATCCTCTTCTGCCAGTGATTTAGTCCCCTTACCTGCACCGATGTCTGATTCCCAGAGCTCACCAAAGCCAAGGAGGGGGTTCTCCTGGGCACATCATTACATAGTGTTTTGTTTTTTTAAATAAAATGTGACAGCTTATGCACATATTTGCTATTGCATGGCCACAGTAGACAGCACTTTTAAATACTCAAGTCATCAGTATGACAAAGGTGAGCATGATTTGCTTGATATTAAAGCATTTGGGGCTATGGGTTAGGGGTCATTTCCCCCCCTCTTTCCCAAGAAATAAAACCACAACAGACTCTCCTCCCAAGTTGGTGCAAACTAAAGCTCTCACACACATATTATATTGCTGAGAGATTATATTATTATAGTATTATATGCCTGAGAGAGTAACTCCCCCCAAGACTAACCTGTCCTGGGGTTTCTTGCTAAGGGTTGTTCTGGGGGGCTTGCCATTGCCATCTTCCAAGACTGAATGGGGTGGGATGGGGTGGCCAAACAGTGTGACATAGATGCACATCATTTGACTGACAGTTTTAAAAAACCCAAGAAAACCCAGCTCCATTTTAAAATGATACAAATGCTAATGTGAACTTCAACAGGGTTGAATTGCCATGGGGAGATTCGATTGGAGTAAGGATAAACCATGCTTCTTGCATTCCTGTGCTGGATTGGAGTGTATTTATTTTTTACTAGTGCTAACATGACCAAAGGAAATGAGAAAAGAAGTAGACATTAGAACTGGTATCATCTTTCTCACAAAGTTTCTCCAAAAGCTACACAGTCACATTTGATAGCATTAAATGTATAGATTTTCTTCTACATTTTGCATTTCTCTTTTCTTTCCAAATCCAGTGACGACCTTTAAGTTATACCAGCGTGCTAAGCATGTGTACAGTGAAGCTGCCAGAGTACTGAAGTTCAAGGAAATATGTGTGGAGGCACCTGATAATGCAGTCCGGTTGTTGGGAGACTTAATGAATGAAAGCCACGCCAGCTGCAGAGACTTATACGAGTGCAGCTGTCCTGAACTGGATCAGCTGGTGGACATCTGTCTGTAAGTTTGCAAAGCTGTGAGAAATGAAATTTCTTCCAATTGGTTTTGAAGATAAAATACACCACCAGTGAGGTATTGTAAAGTAGTCTTGTCTCTTATCATCAAAAGGAATGCCCTTGGGAAATAATGTGTGATCATATTATTTCCAATGGACATTACAGTATTCTTTAGGGAAGTCCAATTTATTTATCTTGGGGAATGGTGGACTTCTGCTGGTGAAATGACAGAATCCAGCAGAACTATAAGGAATATGATCCCATCTGAAATTCGTTGCCATCCTCTAAATTAGTCCCAGAGGCTCCGACAACCCTCTGGAACCACTTTTTCAGTAGTGTTTAGAACTACAGAAGAGACGGGTGGGGAAGAACGTTCTGAGAATTCCAGCAGTACAACATTGGATTCTGCCCATGGTCACAGCTCCATTATAAAATGGAGATGAGCTATTAAAAATAAAATATGAGCTAAACCAAGCTTCCTGGAGCATTTACTATGCACCTAGATCACACAACACACCCCTTAACATAGTTAGGAAGTATGATGGTATTTTATGTACACAGATTATCCTATATTAGTTACATCCTGTCAGAGTGATTGTCAGGTTCTTAGCATAATATTTGTCTAAAAATATTACTGGGGGTAAATAGCAGAACTACTGGAGTTAATGTTAGAAATAAATTAAATAATTAGTAAGAGAAGCAGCCCTGTATGAGGTCAAACTGTTTATTCATCATGCATAGTATTGACTATGCTGATTTGTGGTGGGTCTCTAGGGTATCAAGTAGAATGGTCTTTTCCATTACCTACCATGTGAGCTTTTAAAAGAGATACTGGGGACTGGTTTGCTGACCTTTTCCATGCAAAGCTTCAGTCTTATCACTGAGCTGTGGTCCTTTCCCAAATAAAGTGTCCCATGAGTGCCATGAACTCATCATAGTCACTGCTCTGATATTGTCCTTTCCCAGTTAGCCTTTGCTACTGTGAGATGGGATGACAGCAGTGGCATCGGGGTGCTGGACCTCTCAGCAGCTTCCAATATCATCGACCCTGATATCCTTCTGGGCAAGAGACTCCATCAGCGAGGAGCCCTCCACAACGGCTACACACTTCCTCAAAAACAGTGGTTTGTGGCCTACAGAATCAACCATTATTGGGCCTGACATTATGTCTCTGAAAGTGTGTCATCTCCCTAGGACAAAAAATTATGATGTGACAGTGAGGTGGCAAGACTTGTGAAGCCTACTGATCCTTACCCCCTTCCTTTTGGTTCATGTGGGAACCAATGATACTGCAAGGCACAGTCTTCAGATTATCATAACGGATTATGAGGCTCTTGATAGGAGGCTGAAAAAGATGCATTATGTGATTCTATGATTTCAGATGAGGGAAACTCAACTTGTAGTTCATTTTTCATGGAGCATTTCCCATAACAAAAGCAAACTGGTTGCTGCATTTCATTAATACAAAAATAGAATGACTCTATGACATCTGCAGTCTCGCATGACCACATGTAACTGTGCAGAGTTAATTGATAACAATTTTGTGCACAGATATCCTGATGCTGACTTGGGCTAGTTTGAAATCCAGCACTCTTAAGAAGAATCTAAATTATTTCAGTATGGCCATATAGTATGGTTGTCATGCCACAAGTGCTTGGCAAGAAGCATTGGTGGTTTGGTGAGCTAAGTAGCTAAGTGAAGGTTATTACCCCTTCTTAGGAAATGTTGAAGGAGTATGAGGCCTGAGGGGGTTCTAGACATGAAGTGCTGGCAAAGTTGGTGGAAGAGATAATTATTTCAGTATCTCTGCAAGAGCAGGGATACCTGATACAGCAGTATAAAGCTTAGACATCTCCATTTCAGACACAGTTATGGCCTTCAACCAACCTTCCATACAGATTGCATTATACGGTGCAGAGCAAATGTTGATTCTGTAGCGGTGATGCCTAAGAATTCTGCAAGGATTGCAATCTTGGTATGAAAACCACAATTCAGAGCATAGTTAAGTACATTTATAGTACCATATGGTTAGAATGGACAAAAGTCAATGGAATTCAAATGTGCATAATTGTGCAATGAATGATAGTTTCTGCATAGGGATCCAAGAATAGTTTTTAAGGTAGGGGGGCTCCACATTGGCAAGAAGGCTGTTATTAATTTGGATCGCTTTCAGGTATGTTTTTAGAAACAGTGAAAACACAGCACATTCTATTAAAACAATCATCATCATCATCATCATCATCACCATCAGTCTCAGAGTAGGGAGCAGAAGGTGAGTTGGGACCTGTGTTTGAAGGGGTCATCCTTTTTCACTTTTTAAAAGGGGGTTATTGTGAGCTTTTGTTTGCTTTTGGTCATGTGCTCTTCCTAAGCACATGGCCTGAGGCGATGGGGCTTCTGCTGAGCCAGTGACCTGATGGGGGAATTGCTACCAGCAACTAACTCTATATGCACCTGCTGCCTCTGTCCTTTAGATTCATTATCTTGTAAATAGCAGAAGGTGAACTGGGAGCTGTGTTTGAAGGGTGGGGTGATGTCTTACTTCTTCACTGTTATTTTAAAGGGGGAGGGTCTTAGGGACTTTGGTTTGCTTTCGACCATGTGCTTTTCTTGAGGGAGAGGGGCTTCTTCTGAGCCATTGATGTGATTGGGGGAGGAACTACCAGCAACTAACTCCATATAGAAATGTGAAGTTGAAGGCTTTCACAGCCGGCATCCATTGGAATGTGGTGCACTCTCCTTTGTTGGAGGTGTCAAACAGAAGTTGGATGTCCATCTTCCAGGAGTGTTTTAATGGTGTATCCTAGAGTAACAGAATTTGGACTGAATGGTGCTTTGGTTCCCTTCCAGCTCTATGATTCTATGACCTAAAAATTTGTTAATTATATCTGCAAGTATGTGGTCATTTAATAAAATCCACATAGGAGAGTCATTCAACAAATCTCAGACAGCTAAAAGGATATTAGGTGTATATTCAGGCTAGATGAAGTTTCATGTGTTTGGTTAGGAAATGCACTGCAACTCTTTCACATTGACATGTACTTTGTCACTCTGTGATAGTGAATATGGAAGAGCATTTGAAAAAGACAAAATGCATCCATTGTGAAGCACAATGTGTATTCAGCAAATCCGATGCTGCTTGTATTGGCCCATTATCCCAACTCAGCTACTCCACAACTGAGTTCCTTCCATCATAATGTCCCTGTGAAAATTACTGATATTCAGGAAGATAGTACCATGAATGTACCTCTTACGTTTGGTTTATTCAGTGTTTTTCCTCTATAGATATAACCCATACATACTTTGGGCCAAACCACTGACTTAAAGAAGTTCCATTATGGTTTGTTGCAAAACTTGATTGCCCAATGTTTTGTCATCAGACAACAAACTGGAATCAGAAACTTGTTTAAAGTGTTTTTTTTAATCTTGGTTTGAGACAGCTAGGATTTGTATAAAACCTTAACAGAGCACAGCTGTTGTTCAGTTAGTGAAGACCTAGGAGCCATAGAAACAGATGGGCTGAGCAGAAAGAAAATGAAAGATTACAAGCAACACTAAATTATGGTTTCCCTGTACATGGGATGTTCCAAGTATGATTTGGGTTCTGAATTATGGTAACTGAGAAATATAGCTTGGTATAATGGCTGAAGAAAGTGCTGAAGAAAGTTGTGTGTCTTGTTTAATGGGGATTGTATAAAAAGAAAAATTGGCCAGAACAGATAACATTTCTGCTATATAGGAGATTAGACATCACATAATGTTGAGTGATTGGCCCTTCAGTGCAGAACCCATCCCCTCCATAGCCAACGGCATCTCCTCAATTCAGATTGGGACCTTTGCAGGCAAGTTAAGGCCCTCTGAGTTCCCCCATGCTAACATCACAACCCAGATCAAGGCTACAGGAGGGAGTCCTACACTCAAAGGTGAACATCATGACTAATGCCATGAGCAGTTTGTCCCTTAATACTTAAACTCGGCAACACAGAAACTAATGGATGTGATTAAGCACTGAGATGAAAATGTGTCATTAAGCTTTCACTGTAATAAAAGTGATTTCAGTTTTGGCCTCCATACTAACTGCATGACAGATCAAACCTGATGTTTACCTAAGTTGTCTCAAATTTGTTTCTCACTTATGTTTCCCACTAAAATTTGGCCTGAGAGATTTATGACAGGAAGTATGTAGCATACAACCAACTACTTGTTCATTCAATTCCCCCTTATCTCACACAGGAAATATTGTATTGAAGCATTATCCAAAGGGATCTTTGAGCACCTTTGAGACTAACTGAACGAGAGAGGTTGGTAGAATGTGCTTTTGTAAACTAGAGCCCACTTCCTTATTTAAGCAATAATTGTATTCCAGATTGATGTCTGAAGGTTTTTGTTTTGCTTTTGTTTTTAACTGCCTATCAGATTAAGAAATCTGATTGACAAAAATGTTGATAAGTTTATGGTGATGGGCAGGAATTGAATACATTAAATGGCTTTCATACACAATTGTAGCCAGCTGCTATATACAGGTTTAAAACAGTATGCTGTGCCATTACTTAGGACTATTGGATTCTTGGCTCTAACAGGAGTTTAAACCGTGAAGCAAAATCTGCATGCCCCAACATTTTGGGGCTTTCTATGGATATTTTGGTTTTGTTAAAAGAGTCTCTGCTGAAATGTTTTAAAAAGATCCATCAGGCTGAGGGATTACAATGCCAAAATGTTTAACCACAGATCAGTCAGTACTTATTTAAAGATTTGAAGACTTGAAAAAACTCTTGTTTTAGACTTTCAACAACTGTAGTTTTGTACATTATTTGTTAAAAGCTGCAGGATAAGGATTTTTTAAAAAAAAGAAAGATGGTATCTTAAAATGATGTTAGTTTCTGATCTCAGTTGCACTGTACTAACTGAGTAAGAATTCATACAGGTTTAAATTGGAATTGGATTCTGAACTGTTGGATGCAAAGGACACAGTGTGTTGGAAGAGGGAGCCTTCTTGCCCTGGTTGGGGACTCATTTCTGTAGTCTGGTCCATCCAAAGACTAATATGTGGACTATACCTTACAATAGCTGTGAACCTCTAGTTTTCATGAGCCTATACTGAACAATAGCCCCAAATGGTAGTAATCACCCAAACACCTTTAACATCTTTATATGACAATGAAGCCATTATATGAACAAGCACCGTCCCTGTTTGGAAGTAGAACTCTTGATTGGGCAAACATCATTTCTGTTTTTTGATGGCAAATGTAGATTGTAGAATCATAAAGGAGTTGGAAGAGGCCACAGATGCCATTGAGTCCATCCCCTCCCAAGCAGGAAAACCAATCACTCCATCCCTACCCAAAAGAGCATCTTTGTGAAAAAGCATACCATAAAGTACAAGAAGCCAAATCATTCTTGGTGGCACCATTTGCAGAGCCAGTTGTTCACCTCAACTACTGTTCTCTACCTTCTTGAGCCATGTGCTTCAACAGGGAGGAGAGATGAAATTACAACCCTTCAGCTTCCTATCCATATCCTCATAATCCTTTGTGATGTTCTGAAAGCTGTGCCTCACAGTGTTATTTGTTCCCACATGAACCAAAATGAAGGAGTAACAGCGAGTGGACTTGACCAATCTTGTCAGCCTCTCTATTACATCATGAATTTTGGCTCCTGAGGGACAGCACACTTTGCGATTCCTCATGTCAGACTTGCAGATTGTTGCTTCTGTTCCTCTGAGCAAAAAGTCCTCAACCACCACAACTCATCTCCTCTTAGGTTTGACAGGGGATACTTGATGTGCAGATTCTTCCCAGGTCATCTGGATATTCTCTGCAGGCTGACACTGTTGCTCTTGCAGCTGTTCCTTTTCCTCATTAACAAGAGAGAAAGCTTGGGATCAATTCTGTAGCTCCAAACTCTTTTAGGTTCTTGGGCCTTTCGTGATCCGGGTTTGTGTGTATTGTGAGCATATTGATGGACATTGCAACCATAGAGTTGAAAGAGACCACAAGGGCTATCAAGTCCAACCCCCTGCCATGCAGGAACTCTCAAAGCATCCCCGACAGATGGCCATCCAGCCTCTGTTTAAAGACCTCTAAGGAAGGAGACTCCACTACACGCCAAGGAAGAGTGTTCCATTGTCGAACCGATCTTAATGTCTGGAAGTAACTCCTAATGTTGAGGTGGCATTCCACAACACTGGAATGTTGTGCAACGGCAGGAGGAACATTGTTGTGAGGCAATTGTTGTGTTGGCTTGTCCAGCAGAGAGGAAGAGGAGAAGAAATTGCGATGGTGATCTTTAGGATGCATTGGTGACTAAATGGGAAGCCCTTCAGGGTTGGACCAAACCTCCTCCATTCCCCTGTTGCCATTTTAAGCTTTTGTAGGATAGGAAATCCAATCTATTCATTCCCAGTATCCCCTGGTTGCACATGAACAGTTGCCCATGTCTTTGACTTATGACTTCCAAAGACTATTCACTTGTTTTGCTTCTTCTAGGCAATCGGGAGCAGTTGGATCACGCCTCACCGGGGCAGGATGGGGTGGCTGCACCGTATCAATGGTTCCTATAGAGAAACTGGAGCGATTCCTAGCAAATGTGAAAGAGGCTTTCTATGCCAAGAATGACCAAGGATTAGCAGTGGAAGAAAGCAGCTTGTTTGCTACCAACCCTGGTGATGGAGCTAGGATTTTTCTTGAGGCCTAAAGGTTGCCAGCTATTAAGAATAATTTGGGGCCAACTTGATGTCATAGGAAGGCTCCTATGACACTTTATTGTTTTTTTAAAAATATATAATGAATTATTATTAGTAGTATATTAGGGCCACCATAAGTTGGAAATGACTTGAAGGCACACAACAACAACATACTAAAAAACATTTTAAAAATAAAAATTCTTTTAATGATTTTTTTCCTGAAAATATATTTCTAACAAATAAAATCCAATCTGTTGATTTCTGTCTGGACCTCATAATACAATGTTTGATTTACAAAGCAAATTAAATGAAATAGACTAAAATAAAAAAAAAGTTGTTCTGTCTCATTCTTTATTGTTTTGAAAGTGGTACATAACAAATATGTCACTAAGCTTAATTCAGCTTTTGCCATGCACAACTTAATATCAGATGACTTCACATGGTTGCACCACTGGGTTTAAGTACAGTGGATTTAAGCTGCCGTGGCTTTGCACTTGCCTGTTCAAATCAAACACAAAAATGAGCTTTAGAATTAACTGTAGAAAGGTTTTTTAAAAAGTATGTTGAGCATATATGTCTGCTTTTGATGGGATTTCTTTGTGAGGCCCATAATCCATCCCTGTTCTTGGAGGGAGTTCTCTCACACACCAACCACTGGCACATACTACTCATAGTAAGTACTTCAACACTATGGTTATTGGAATAGGTAGCTGCCTATTCCAATGCATATTAGAATACTCATTCAACACTATGAGTATTGGAATGAGTGGTTGACCTTGCCAATCCATGGTGAGAGCCTACTCCTAGCATACTTAGGCTGCTTACACAGTGTAGAAATAACCCAATTTGGCACCGCTTCAACTGGCCTGGCTCAAGGCTATGGAATTCTGGGAGTTGGAGTTTGTTGTGGGGCGCAGAGCAGAGTTCCACCTTCCCCAGGTGACATGAGTCAGCATATGCCAACACTGTCAGAGAGCGAGAGAGAGAGATGTCTAGAGGGATGATTTTGGGGTGGGGAATGGCTATAGTGTGCTTGCAGTGGTACACAAAATGGCTAAGCTTATGGGGGGGCGGAGGGCAGATTTAGGTTACCAATTCCAAAAATTTCCTAGCCACTAGCCAGGAAGCTAGCAGGAAGGTATAGTCCCAAAAATCATCTTTCCAAGCTCTGGTTACTTGTAGAATTACAGTTTATCAGCCCAATAACTGAGACATATTAACTAAAAGTGGAAAAAAACAAGAAATCATACAAAACCTGCAGGTGAATTCTGTATGTTTTCGCCAAAGAACTGTTAAATTAAGTGTACAGTATAATTGGTAAAAGAGAGCAACTAGAACCAGAAGTCACTTTTCAGACATTACTGATTCTAGATGGATAGAAATCGTTCTCATGTTATTCAAGAGCCAGTGATGTTGGGGGGAGAAAGCCCTTTCACTACTTTTTTGCCCATGCAAAATAACTGGTTATTCTTTACTATTCCACGGTTGCATTGCCAGCTGGAGGACTGGCATTTACTTGAGCCTATCAAAAAGTCATCTTGCTGGCTGACGTAAAATGAACTGTTGGAAGTTCTTCGTCACTTCTGAACTAAACTACAGGATTTAACTGAAAACTATAAAGACTAGTGATATTGATTTAAATAATAAAATACCACTTGGTTGAGAAACTTCTCTGTTTTCAACCTTGCTTCGGTCGGCTTCTTGGTGATGGTTGCCATCATCCTAGGTAAGAAAACAAGAGAAGGTATAGTCTTCCAAGAGCATTTTAAGCTGTGTCCCCTGGCCTCTTTTCCTCACTGCTGCACTTCTGCAGCTCACCAAATCCTGCCCAGTCTAGCCTGGTCAACATGACATTTCAATGGGTCGGCCTGAACTTTTAGCAGAAAAGGCAAACAACCACAAATGTATTACATTCTTCCATAGGCCATGGTACTATGAAGTGAACTGTGTCCCAGATAGCCACTAATCTTTGTAACAGGAACATAATTCTTTTTTGTAACCATAAGACTAGAGATAACCCTAGCTGTTACCAAATGCCAACAGGAGTCATTCAGCAGCAGCTGGAATTTTGAATTCACTCTGGCCATCTCACATGTTTCAACTCTGTTTTCTCTATACTGGGTTACTGGCCCACAGTACTTACTGTATTTAATAAGCAATTTTAGAAAATTAATTCTAGGGAATTTGGAGCAGAAGTTATATCTCCCTCAGCAAAACAACAAAACCCTCAGCCATGTCACCAGTTGCATTTGAAGGAAAAAGAAAATTTCTACTCTTGTGCCACCTGGGAAATGGGGTACCCTGATGACTAGGGAAGAGGGCTGGCAGTGTGGCCTTCCCTGTTGGCCATCTCATGATGCTTCCCTATGCATGAATGTACTTTAAAAATTGGCACTTACATTTGCTTATGTTCATTTCCCCCCTCATATTTTTTCTTCTTGTATTACATGTCTTAGAAATCAGAGACATTGCCATGTTAGTCTGGAATATCAGTATGCAAAGGGATGTTGTAGCATCATTGAGGCTAACTGAGCGAAAGATGTTATATTGTAGCTCTCCATGCATCTGAGCAAGTCTATGGAGATTATCACATGGACGAAAAGGACAGGAGCGAAACGGATCACTCCCATCCTTACTGAGCAATTGCGGCAAAAGACGATGAGCTTATCCCGTCCTCCTTCCGTCAGTGAAGTGGAATGGCCATGTCATTTTGTATTAATGGCATTCCACTTCACTAATGAGAGAAGGACAGGATAATGACAGGATAAACGTGACGCCATGTGATAAGGATGGGAATGTGTGATAATCTGCTATGAAATTTTATGCTACAACTCACTCAGTTAGTTTCAAAGGTGGTACAAAATCCCTTTCCATATTTTACAGTTAGCCAGTATTCTAAACTGTGCCTGACTGGTTCCCCCAAAAGCAAAAGATATACAGTGCACCTACACCATACGCGGGTGCACTAAATGTGGCTTCCGGCTTTTGCGGAGGCCACACAATGATAGAAGCAATGGCACCTGCACCGCTGGACGCATGTGTCCCATTGTTTTTCCAATGGGGCACGAGCATATGTGGATTTCCCTTTATACAAGGGGATCTGGAACAGATCCCTCACGTAAGGGGAGGGCCCACTGTATTATAAGAGTTACTAAAGAAAGCTGGTGTAGGGTCTCATGTCTTAGATGAAGATTTGATAAACAGAGATGCTAGGCTTCATGGAGACATGCAGTCACTGTGTGATTTTCAACCTCTGGTTCACTTCTCAACCCAACACAGAGAATTGCTGCGAGAATAAAATGGTCAGAAAGAAAACTATGTATGTCACCATGAGCTCATCGAAGGGAGGAGAGAAGCATGTTTATGTGCCTTCAGGCTGTCAGCTCATGGTGACTCCATGAATCTCAGAGGTTGTTGTCTTTTCTTTTTAAAGGCAAGGAGTATTCACACATGGTTTTGATAGTTAGGTGAGAAATAAATGTAAGAAATGTTTGGAGAAGTGCTGTCCTAAGATAAGTTTACTGGGAATTTAAAAGGAAAAAAATGACCTCCACTAACCTTCCATTTTAGGACTTTTCAGTATACCTCTGAACAAAATTAAGTGCTTATTGGAAATTTTCTTGTAGGTGAGGCTTTTAAGATCCACAAATCAAATTCCGCTTCCCATATTTCAGCATAATTTCTAGGTCATTTCAGTGCACTTCCCAAATTATGTACTGTCCTATTTGGCAGGGATAGTCCTGATTAATCCTCTGTTACCCCACTTTTTTCAGCTGCTTTTGAAATGTCCCAGCTTCTCTCTTCTCCTCCCACTTTTCCTCTGCCCTTAGCTTATTTAAATTGCAGCAAACTGAGTTGAAAGGGCAAAAGCGGTTTGCTCTCACTTCAACAGAGAGGAGAGGAGGAGGCAGAAGCTTGCCCTTCCAGTAGGCTCAGGAAAATGCAAACTGTTGCAGCCACTTCTTCCTCAGGAATAATTTTTGCCATCTGATGACAATGACAATGACAATGATTTGTATCCCACCTTTTTCCCAGACTGGGACTCAAGGCTGCTTAAAACAATTTTTTTAAAGAAATGTTAAAAATCCACAAGATACAAAGGTTAAAACACAATTAAACAATAAAAAAATAAAACTAGGTTAAAACATACATTATTAAAACACACACACATGCAACACAACAATTAGCAATAATCCAGCTCATTGTGTAAGATGGGTTTCTGGTGTTGCTTGACCACATCTCCCTATCTTCCTAGATGAGATGTTGTTACTTACATTCTTAAACACCAGCCGCGCATGGTTGGCTGACATGAATCCACAAGTCACAGACCGCTATAGTGTTTCATAATAATAATAATAATAATAATAATAATAATAATAATAATTTGTTTTATTTATATACCGCTATTCCAAAGATCATAGCGGTGAACAGCAAGTAAGCTAATTAGCAAGTAAGCTATGTAAAATATGGACTAAGTTGCTGTATTTGACAAAGAAAAACATAATTAAAGAGCAAACCTTTTATATTTCTTGCACATTTTTCGTCTCCCTTCTTCCAACTGCGCTAGTTCCTCGCCACACCTATGTTCAAAGCTAAAATGCAGAGCAATATGCACAATACATTTGGAATGTTAAGCATAAAAATGAAATGTTTTCTTTTAAAAAATGTAACTACATTATTTAAAAAACCCCATATGTAAAAAAAAACCTGATTTTTTATAAGAAATGTTACATTTGGTTTATCTTCTTCCTTTTCCAGTAATTTTGCTCAGATGCTCAGCATTCCTCAAATCTTCCATGCCAGAGAGGCACTGAAAGAGTTTTATCGGACATAGGATGATCAGGTGGGATGATTCCAGCTGAAGGCATTTGTTTTGTATTACATTATTTACAGTGTATGCTGAGTGAAGTACCTGGGTGTTTATTGTTGCTCCTCAACATTTAGCTCACAGACCTCTGAATCCTGTATTTTTGTTTTTAACTGCAAGCTTTTTGGTGCTTGCATGGCTTAGACTAGCTTATTCATAGCACCATTAAATCTAAATACTCGGATTTGTCATTTAGTGAGGTACTTAGAATGGGCTGAGAGAGAGCTATAGTGATATCCCTTGTACAGTGGGTCCTTGCTATCCGCTGGGGTTTGCTTCCAGGATCCCCTGTGGATAACAAAATCCATGGATGCTCAAGTCTCATTAAATATAGTGACATAACAAAATGGTGTCCCTTATATAAAATGGAAAATCAAGGTTTGCTATTGGATTTATAGGTTTAAAAAAACATTTTCAAGCAATGGATAAAAAAAATCTGTGGATAAGGAGGGCCAACTGTATGAGTATTTGAAGGGGTGTCATATTGAGGATGGACCAAGCTTGTTTTCCACTGCTCCAGAGAATAGGACATGCAACAATGGATGTAAGCTACAGGAAAATACATTCCACCTTAACATTAGGAGGAACTTCCTGACAGTGAGAACTGTTTGACAGTGGAGTACATTGCTTCAGAGTGTGGTGGTGTCTCCTTTGTTGGAGGTCTTTAAACAGAGGTTGGAGGGCCATCTGTCGGGAGTACTTTGAATGTGAGTTCCTGCATGGCAAGGGGTTTTACTGGATGGCCCTTGAGATCTCTTCCAACTCTATGATTCTATGATTCTGACTACAGCTGGCCAGCATACTGTTGGTGACTGGTGTAACTGGTGATTACGTCTGTATATGTAGATCTAGTACCTCCTTCCAGAAATTCTCCACCTCGGCACATAACATTCTTTAGGATGGACCTTTGACAATTAAAGTGGCACGAAATGGATCTATCTGAGTTGTAGATATGTCTTTACTTTGTTCTGTAATGAAATCTGAGAAGCTGAGAAACTAGTAAACAGGCACCAGGTAGCATGGCTAGAATTCAATTATAACTCAGCCAACAGGGCAATATGACAATGGTACCTTCTATTATTTTTGTTTCTCACTGTTTTTCTCTCTAACAATTCCAATCTTGCTCTCTTGTTCCCTAGTTATCAAGTAAAAATTCTAATTTTCTCTTTCACTATGCTACCCATATCTGTAGTGAGGAATTGGCAAGATTCACAAGGCAGTTAAGAATTAGGACCTGTGTTGTTCCAGTGAAAAAGGCCAAGAATTTCAATCACTTGGGTCCCCAGTGCCTTAGCAGAAATCATATGGAACAAAACCCTAGTATTTCTCCCAGCTTTCAGATGTCTACTTTTTAGGGGATTAGAAGTATGACAGAGACTGACGAATAGTTTTACTATGATAGAAAACAGCAGATAATCCATACTATTCCTAGTGGGAATAACTAGTAAGGCGATCCAATATTTTTTGCTGACTGACACAGCATCAAACTTGAGATCTCCAAATTGCTCCCCAGTTGAGCACAGGACATTGTTGTAATGAAACCAATTTATGATCGGCACATACTCACTCAATAAAATCATCGTGCAGATTGTGTATAAACATTTGACTCTCCTTAATAACATCTAGGTAAGTTGGAGAAGCTGGTGTGCTGCCATTCCAGTCAAGGAAAAATAACTATTTACTTTCTGAGGTTTTCAGAACTTGGCTAAAATGATAAATCTTTGTCAAATATTCATACTATGCAAAAGAAGGTGTATTGGACTTGGCCTTAAAAGTTCTGTTTGAAAGGTCCCCTTAAAATCACAGAGACAATATATTGGATTTAGACCGAAAGCTAATCTGCACTGCAGAATTAATGCGGTTTGACACCACTTTAACTGCCATGGCCATGGTTCAATGCTGTGATATTCTGGGATTTGCAGTCTTGTGAGATATTTAGCCTTCTCTGTCAGAGGGCTCTGGTGCCTCAACAAACTACAAATCCCAGGATACTATAGCATTGAGCAATGGCAGTTAAAGCAGTGTCAAACTGCATTATTTCTGCAGTGGAGATTAGACCTGAGTCATACTTGAGGTAGAGCCATTCCAGGAAGTACAATTACACCTGAATCCAACTGAATGACTACACATGACTACGCATAAATATCCTAACCCAGTAGGATTTCCCCTGTAAAAATACCCATTAAAATAACTGGAAATTATGCAAGTACTATGGACTCATTCTCAGGTTATTATCCTGCACAGTCTGTATTCATGTCAATGGATCTTGCACAGGAGAACTTCTTAATGTAGCTGGATCTCCCTCCCCCCAAAAAAGGAATATTATGCAAAAAATACAGCAATGTATTACACATTAAAAACATTTTATAGATGTCTGTATAAAGATGCAAAAATCCTTCATTATTAGTGATAAAGGATGGAAACCACTCTAAAACAGTGGTTCTCAATCTTTGCCCCTCCTAGGTCTTCAGGATTTCAAGCCCCAGAATGCCTTACCATTGGCTGTGTTGGCTGAGGCTTCTGGTAACTGAAGTCCAAAAAATCTGAAGAACGAAAAGTTGAGAACTCTAAGGACCACTTTTACAATTTTATTCACTCAAAAGGGACACATCAATGTGACAACTGCAGAAAACTTTTAACACATTTGCTCAGCCTCTTTTTCCACTGTGTCCACAAATGAACTCTCTTCTCTCTGCATTATCACATCTCTCTGACCTTCTCTCTGTGTGTCTAATAAGCATCCTCCCTATGCATTCTTTCCCTTTCCCAGGGCATTTTTTTGCAACTAGTAACATATATATGCTCCTGCTTCTCTTTGCAAGACATCGGGCCTCTAAATCTTCAGTTTCAGCGTTTGGGTGCCCTTGGGCAAGAATATTCTCAGTAAACCCACATCCTTGCCAAATACTACTCTTATCTTTTTGTTTGCCTCTTGTTCCCAAGCCCAATCCACATAATCTTCCAGAGAAAGAGAAAGAGATCTGCGCTTGAGTAGTAGCCTGATAGTACTAACACTTGACACTAGGCCTACAATTATTACCTCTTTCTCTCTTTCCACAACCCATAGAGAAATCTCTCTGCACCCTGTTCTCCATTGTTCATCTGCATCTCCTTGCCCTCTATCTTTTCTCTCTGCATTCCCCTCTGTTATGTCCTTATTCTCTTTATTCACTCCAAATATTTCTACACTGGAGCTTCTTCCATTTGAACAGATCCTACTGGGAAAACTGTCCAAGAGACAACTAACTGGGACATCACAACAGAAAAAGACATCTCCCCAGAAATCACCCCTTTAAGCTCCAGACATGGGGACACTCTGAGAAGGGTTTTAGAGACAGAGATTAGATGAAAACAGCTTTCTGTAGCAGCAAACAAATAATTGGGTCTAATATGCCACTTACCATTCTAACATCCTGTGACAAAAACTGTATCTATGAACTTCACCAAAATATGAACAACGTCATCAACATTACTTTAATACGGATTTACTTCACCAGCATTTGGAAACATTTTGTTATAAAGCAGAGCAGAGTGCAACACATTTTCCTTAAAATTGCTTCAGTGAGTATCAGAAATTAATCTTTATCTTGAATGGTTAACTCCGCCAAAACCCAGACTGGCTGGAAATGATTATACTTGCAAGACAGAATAAAATTAATTAAAATGACTTGCACTTCTTAATCCCTGTGCAATTTAACAAAAGGAAGCCAACATTATGGCTAGGCACTATACTTTAAAATCATCTGAATGACGCTGGGGTGGAACGTTATAGCCAAGACAAAGTACGTAAACTCTGTAAAGTTGGCTGGTGCACAGCAAGGAGGCTCCAAGTGCTACAATTAATGTTCAAGTTTAGACCCCAAAATTGCACATTCTTAGGACCCAGGTGACTAATCCAGATGTTGCGCAGAAACAGAGCTTGTCAGAAAATTGGACTATATCAATAAGAAAAATTATGAACTGTCTGTTAATGCATAACCAGATTCCTTCTGGGGGCGTTACAGAACTCATTGTCAAATTTTCTGCTTTCATGAAACAACTCCGCTTCAGTCCTTCTGCTGAGGAAACTTGAGATCTGCCATGGAAAACTGAGCATGACTAGAACATGAATAAACATTGCAGATAGTTTATTTTGGGCATTATGCCTTCCAGATCACCGAATAGAATAGAATTGAACAGAATCGTTATTATGGTCATAGAGCAGCACAGGTAAAAGGGGGATACAGAATAAAACAAGGTAAAACACAGGTTAAAAAGAGAATTTAAGATATCTTTTCGGATTACATAGCAAGACAAGATTGATACTAATCTACTGCAGAGGTTATTGCCTGGGGAATTTTAACCACAGCTGCAGAGATTCTGGCAACATCAGATGTTGTATCAGGATTTATGTTTGAAAGCCACAGAGAAGTATAAAATTGACTGGTGTGTCCTTGGTGTTTATGGTCACTTTGTCTGTGTCAGAACTAGTCAAACTCTCCCCACAGACACAGTAAATAAGGCTTCTGTGGATGATGAGTAAGCTGTTTATTTCTGCAGTCATAGAGGAATAGCAGTAGCTAGTAAGGCATCTTTGGACAGAACTAAAGAACAAGGACACATGCATCAAATAAAAGCATTTGAAAAGGTATGAGCTCCAGCTCACAAAAGTGGCGGGCTTACACATTTCACTATTCTCCAAACAGTTAGTTCTTCTCTGGTTGTTTTTCCTTCTTTCCCAGGGAAGGAAGGAAGTTTGCCTAGTTGTCCTAACCACAGAGCAGTTGATAACGGAGGCCTTTAGAAACCAAAAAGGAAAAACACTCTCACACATTCCTTTACCAAGCATTCAGCAAGCCCAATTAATACAAGCCTTCTCTCCGAAGCTGCCTTAAATAGTGTAGTTAACATACTCAAAATGTATAAGAGCATCCAACATTTTGCTATCTATACAATCATATAACTATTAATCTAACCAGCAACCCATTTTACCTCTTTCCTTATAACCATTATGTATTTTGCCCTATCAAGATAACACAAACAAGGTTTTATACACCATACCACCTAGCAGGAACAAACCATGCAAGTGCCAACCAACCTAGCAGCAGTCCTATATACAGCATCAAACTATCAGGTTTGGATCAAATGCATATTAGTTAGCACACATATCAGTTACACACCTGAAGTAAACCATCCATTATATTCTCAGCATCCCACAGCATATTTATATAAAGCAAAAACGTCAAAGTCTTACCTTCCAGTTGAAACTATATACATATAATATCACAGTTGGATCAAATACATGATACAGGTCTCCCCAGCACAATATAATGGCAGGATTAGCCCAATCCTGACGGTCTGCCATTACCAATTTTACCAGTCTTACCAATCTTCTCACTGAGGGATTTGTGAAAGTTGTAATAATTGAACTTTAATTGAATAATAATGCCCACCCACTCCTCATCTTCTAAATTAATAATTAAATTAAATAATTTTAGTACAAGTTTCAGAATTTTTCAACATGATATGACTAACTTTTTTCCCCAAAAAGGATATGGTATTTTGCAGATTTCACTGTGATTGATCCTATAAGCCCGAGTGTTTGATAGGGTATTGGAGATCCCGTGCATCTGAAGATAATACAGAACCAGTGGACTTTGGCCACCAAGGTTGAATAGCGAACGCTGGAAGTCCGGCCCATCCCCAATATAATGGGACTGTAGAGAAGATAGAATGAAGCTTTATTACAGACAATATATTGTAAATGAATAATAACATGCTATGGGGGAAAGGGAAAAAAAACTAGATTCTACTGTAATGAACTAATGACACATCCTGACTGAAACAAACCGCAACCACCTCATTGGAGAAAATCTGACAGGTTTTGGTATTGTGTCAACTGTACTTGATTTTCCAGGAAAGCAACTTGTTGGGCACAAGATGTAGGGATCTTTGTCAATGTTATGTTTTGCTTGATTTCTACCAGTAGTCATCATTAATCCTTCCCCCCCCCCCCATTGTCAATGCTGCCTGTTTTACTCTTCTCCGTTTACAGTTTGTTTCAGTCTTCTTGTTATAATCACTATATTCTTCTTCTAATAACATAGTTAGGTATGTAATTGAGTAAAAGGGAAAGAAAAATTGTGTCCCTTCCTTAATTTCAAAAGAAGAAAGCTGGGCACAGTATAGAATTGCACCTTCTGAATACTGACAAGTGCTGGTAGCAAACATACCTCTTTCGTTGTCTTCTGTGATTTTTTCCTTCGTACCTCCCTTTCTATCTGAAACCGCACTGCACAAAATACAAACATAAGTTCTGCTAATCATGTCATTTTATGGCTTCTATTTTCTTGTGATGCTTAGCTGACCTGTGGCTAGAAGCACAAACTGACTCTTGTTCTGCTCCTTAATGCACCCAGTCTTTTCAGTCCCCCAAAAGGAACAGCTGGAGTTGCAGCCAAGGCTTCTGCCATTCCATGCCACTATCAGGTGCTCAGCTATGTTCCACAGCCAATGAAGATTGGGGGATGTATAGGATCATAGAATCACATTTGACAAAATAACTATGAGGGCAGTGACTGACACCTGGAGGAGAATTTAAATGTGTGTGGGGTGGTTGAATAGTTAAGAAATCTTGGTAAGATAGCATAGTCCTAGGGTGGTCAGAGTCAAAACAAGTGTATACTTTCTGACAGGTGTATAGACATAGTTAAAACCCATGAATGTGGTTGCATGAGCCATCACCGTGCTTATCTCGTATGCAGACTCTACCTTTCGTGGTCCCAGTGTTACAACATTTTTATTTCTTCTTCTGTTTGTATGTTTGCAATATATTATTAATTTAATAAAATATGTTAAAAATCATTTTTAAAGACAAGGCACATTTTGGTTAAAGAGGCTATGGTTTCTCAGGGGCTTTTCCAGCTAGGTGGGACAAAGCAGCTTAACTGTTTTCATTTGCCTTGTCCAAGATGCCATTTTAGCTGCAACATCCATTCAGACCCTACAAGCCTATGAAGCAGAAGAAGATACAAAAAATGATGTAATATTACAGCCCTTCAGATAAAGAGAGAAACAAAATAATGTTATAGTCAGACATTCCCAAGTAATAGTCATAGGTCACCAAGTATATGCACAATTTTTTAACAGTTTAAGATATGGAGCCCATTTTATTTGGGGGCATGGTAGGAAATATAGTGAAGCAACCAAATTGCAATCATAAGGCCTTTATGCTGTTTTTCAAGAGGGCAGAACCTTCTATAAACTGAGAAAATATCAATGACCACCAACATCTCAAAACCTTTTAGAGAATTATTAAGGACTTTAAAGGAAGCTCTGGAGAAAAAAAGAGTCTGTTCTCCTTTTTAAATCTGTATGTTGGGGCACTCGCATGGCATGAACACAAGAGTGTTCTATGGAAATCAACAAAGGATGTCCTCCAGATAGTTCTACCTTACAGGCCTTGAAATGCAGGCATACCTATTTGTTATACCATGGTTTAGTAAAGTGGTTATGTCTTGGCTGGGTCCCAAACATACTATATATGTATGATCCTTCAAGTCACCTATCAACCTATGGTGATTTCATGAATTTCATAGGGTTTTCTTAGGCAAGGAATACCCAGGTGCTATAGGCTAGATTTCAGAGGGGGAAAACTGACAAAACCAGTCGAATCAAATCAAATCTGGAGGCACACAACAACACCAAATACACACACACACACACTTCTAACTACTGATTCCTTAAGCATATATGCATTTCCTTCATGTCATTAAAAATAAACAGTTATCTTTCTCCTGCACACTGACTTGGCTATATGCACACCTAAAACAGCGCACACCTAAAACAGCCTGTTTTGCTAACATACAAAGAGTTAACAGATGCTATGTCATGTGGTGCATGGAGATGAAATGCTATGTTTCTACAAATGACAGTCACTGAGGAAACAGTCGTTACAATAGTTTCACAGCACTAGGAACCAAAACTTTAAACAAATCCTACTTTCTTTTCTACATGTTTTCATAGAATAGATACCACTCAAAGACTGGCCCCTTAGCTGGTTTCCAAGGCTGTATTTACCTCTGCTGCACTTTCTACTACATTAATAATGATCTTGGCAGATAGATAATTTTGACTAGAGAAACTACAACAAATTGCACTTATCTTAAAAGAGACATTATTCAGATGGGATGCACCCTCGTCATTTTGTCCATAAAAGGTTTGCCCATATTGAACTCAGCAGTCTGAACTGTTCTGTGAACAGCAACAAACCAGGGGGAGGAAGGAATCACATCGGCTTTGTTTCAACGTTGTGCTTGCTTTGCAGCTGGGGTTCTGGTACAGGATATGTGGAACTGAATGCAGCCTCTTCTGCTCTTTCTCCCCATCAGTTCAGTGCTGCTGCTGCTGCCAGTTTTCTGATAATATTCTGTATAAGCTTCTTCAGAAGCTGGTTTGAGGCTCAGGGAGAAACTTTGGGTGTATCACCTATTTTCATGCATGATCCCTCAGTTATTCAGGCAGGATAAGATGAACAACTTTGACAGGTTTGGGATCATGTTTGACAAAGGTTCACTGCTTCAGCTTCCTCCACTGCTGTGATACCACATTTTGGTGGCATGAAGGGACCCAGTGTTAGGAATATTGCATTAAGGTGTGCTTTGGAACACAATATGGCCTCCGTGTGGACTGGAGTGTCCCTGATGGAATAATTGTTAAATTACATGTCCCTGTGGCTTCATCTAGCCCAGTGGTCCCCAAACATTTTCAGGCTGTCACCTTTTTTCTTCTTGGGTGACAAACCAAGCACCCCCCATTCCCAAAACAAACAGGTCAAATAATTCGGCTTCCGCTTTGGAGGCGTGACATTTAGGTGACAAATGCCAGGAAAAGCTGACCTAAATAGGATTTGGGCAGCTCCGCTCTGGGACCACTATCAGCAACTACTATCAGCAACTACCCAAAGCAGCAGCAAAATTATCTGTTCCTCACAGCCAACCCCACAGAGATTTCTGTGGAAGAGGCTGTGGCTGTCTGCCAGCAATGTCAGAAAGCTACTTGAAGCACTACCATGATCAAGACAAGTGCAAGTGCAGATGAGTTGGCACCAAGTACCACCGAGAGCTGCTCTTCCCACCCTCCTTTTTCCTTCCTCTATTCCTTTCATCCCTCACTCCACCAATTAGCACCATCATCCCCACTTCAGCCAGGTGTCTCCTGACACTGGGGGGGGGGGGGAAATATGGCAAGAGCATGGAGGAGGGAGTGGGAAGGGGGCTGATGGCACTGCATTGAGATGGTACTCACTATTGCTTCCTCATGCATATGTGTTCCATCCTACTCTTGCCCTGCCCCATTGTTGGTTCTTGTCAGCCTCTTTGCTTTCTCATGTGTGATCACAGGTGGTCCTGCAGCTGCAGCAGCTCCTGCTTCTCAAGGTGGCCTGGCTCATCTACTGGGGGCAAGCAGGAAGAGGCTCTCTTTCTGAGGACGGTGTCTTGAAAATCTCACTGTCTCTAGAAAGCTAGTGGGGGGTGATGGGGGGATGGCACAGCTCTTCAAAGACAAAGCTGCCTCACCATCTCCCAACTCTCTGCCATTCCCCCTTTTCCTCCCTGCCCCCTGGATCTTTCTACTGCCCCCAGTGGGGTGGTACCACCCACTTTTGAAATCACTGGTCTAGCCACACATGCACTACTGCTGCAATTCTTGTTGATGGAAAAGGCTCTAGGCAATTTTCTCCGGCTCAGCCCCTATTTTACAAGTAGCTCTATGATCTTGAATATTTTTAAATGTACCATTTGTTTGCCCACACCCTTTTCTAAGGGTTTACACAGATCTTACATGAACAACTGCAAAACAGGGAGAATGAAGTTAAATGAAGGACTATCTCCCCCATTAAAAGTTGATTCCTCGTGTTCAACATAGTTCTAGCAGTAGTCCCTTGTTTTTCCCCTTGCAATAATGAAAATAATTTGATTCTTTATGACCCTACAGTGCCAAAAGAGCCATCTGGCATATTGTCCCCCTTCAATATAGTATGGTTTATGGCTCTCCCATCATAGCAGCAACCTGTGCCTATAAGGATTTATTTGCTGATGTTGCCCATTGTGCTAAACAAGCTTCTCAGACTGGTGTAGTTTGGAGAAAAGAAGGTGTGGTTATATTTTTAAACAGCTGACATATAATGCCCTGAAAGTCTGGTGCCAGCATGCAAGACTACAGCTGCTAAGGATAAAGCAATTCTGTAAATGTGTAAGCATTTAGGGGTGTTTAGTGTGAGTGAAATGTCTACTACATTCCTCACCGCTATATGAAGCATGATGAAAACTCTAGAATTATGGATCACTCTTCTGGTGAATAAGTACAAACTGGGAATCTAGAAAGGTAGGGCTAAAAGACTTACATTCCATGAACCCACCAGCTCCCCAGGCTTGAGCCACCAGTGAGACTGTCATACAGCTCCTCCTGATCTGATGGTCCAAGAGGTTTTGGACCCTAGCTCTGAACACTTTTTACCATGCCAACAACTATCCAACATGCCAACAACTATCAGGTCAGAATGCACAGGGGAGCCATTTAAATCCACAAGCACCTAGACAACTTCAACAGGAAAGACAAAACCCTTAAAATGAACAAAGTTTGACTACCAGTCTTGAAAAACACCAAAATTAAGAGCCAGCAAAATGCAAATGAAAATCACCCAGGATCAGGGTTTCCCAGCAGACTCCATGCATATCCCCCTTGCCATTCAACAATAGAACAATACACAGATTAACATGTCAGGTTAAGAGCAAAAAACCATGGATTCTGGAAGTAGCTGTACATCATCAGGACTGCCAGGGGTATGGCATTTTCAACCAATGTAAACAAGCCCCAATTCTCACACCTGAGGTTAAACCCATTCAGCTAAGCAAGGGGGGAGAGCCTGTGGACCTCCAGATGCTGATGGATTGAAATTCCCATCATTGTTAACCTCTGGCCATGTTTTGTGGAACTGATGGGAGTTGGAGTCCAATGCCATTTGCCCTAAACTAAAGCTACCCTCTTAGACCACATGTTGAAATGTCAGCAAACCTTCAAAGGTTGCAGATCAGACATAAATATATTATTTTCTATAATTTACACGTTGGGTCCAGCTCCCTACTACTGCCATCTGTAACAGAGTAGAACCAAGCCCCAGATGAGGGAGGAAGGCAGTCGGCCAAACTAACCCAGTACAACAGCATCTTTTAACCCCTTCCGCCCAGCTATAGAAAGGAACAGACCACCACATTTCTATGGATTTTGTTCTGACTTTTAGGTCCCAACTCTACTGCTTTTTTACTAGTGTAATTTTGGTTTACAAAACATACATATATTATATGTGCACACATATATTATCCAGCTAATCCTTCCCTGTTTTGTCTGTTTTCTAAGGCATCAACATTGCCTTATAAAGGTACTGTATTCTTTCGAATTGCCTCCCCTTTCTGCATTAATTTGTTTTCTAGAAATTCCTCTGAAAATGTATTGTTAGAATATCAATATTGTTCCAGTATGCTTCTCATATATGTATATCATTTCCCATAAATTATCTTAAAGTCTTATAGGATCAGCAAGATCACTTTCTTTATTCAGTATGAAAACTGCAATTAATAATATTGTCAAATTGGAAAAAAGAGAGTCAGAGATCTGAACCAGCAGCAGATGTTAGAGAAGAATACTGATCCAATTATTACCTAGCATTGAAAGTACTGGGGAAATGCTCTGGAGGCCAGCAGTGACACTCAGACTGTCTGGGTGGCCTGCCTATCATTTCTGGCTGGTTGATCTTTGCTTCAGAACTCTCATTCCAAAGAAGGCACTCGGGGTCATAATGACATTGCAGGGGAGGGGAAGATATCTTAAAGAAAAATGCTGCTTTCCCTAAAAAATTCAACAGAAAGTTCTATCACATCTTTGTTCCCCCAAAACAGCATAGATCTGGGATCAATCCACATCAGCTTCTCTTTGCGGCTTTTGTGGTGTCCCCTCTATGGGACTCGGTTTTCACAGGCACAGAGGACCACATAGTTCCAGGAACCAAACTGCCCTCTATCTGCTTTTATGTAGCCTCTTTTCCCCACAAAGCCCTGTATATTTTAGAAACATGCTAAGGATAATCAGACTGGTAGGCCAACACATCTGGAGGGCATTGGGCTAGGAACGGCTAGCTGTTTGGCTGACAGGTAGAAGCTCTTCATTGTCAACTACTACGTGATCCTTTTAGTAGGAGATACTAGGGATTACAGAGTCAGTGTAATAGTTTGAGTTTGGGACTATAACTGTAGGGACCAGGGTTCAACTCACACTCAACCATGGAAACCATTGAGCAAATCACACTCTCACAGCCTCAGAAGAAGGTAAAGGAAAAACCGCTCTGAACAAATCTTGCCAAGAAAACTCTATGATAGGTTTGCCTTAGACTCGCTGTAAATCAGAAACAATTTGAAGGCACACAGCAACAGCAGACTAAAACAGATTAAAACTGGGCCCAACAATTATAACCCAGTTAGTCTGACATCAAGACCAGGAAAGATTCCAGAGCAGATAATTAAACAGAGAGCCTATGAACATTTAGAAGAGAATGTCATAATCACAAAAAGTCAGCATGGGTTTCTCAAAAACAATTCATGCCAAACTATTCTGATTTCTTTTCTTTCTTTTTTTTGGATAAAATCAGCAGGTTGGTAGATGAAGTGAATGCCATGGATATAGCATATCTTGATTTCAAGCTCTCCCATAATATTCCCACAAACAAGATAGTAAAAGGTTGGCTAGACAATGAGACTGTTTGATGGCTTTGTAACTGATTGACCAGCCAAACCCAAAGGGTGTTCAGCAATGGCTCCTCTTCATCCTGGAGAGAAGTGACCAGTGGGGTCCCACAGGATTCTGTCCTGGGCCCAGTACTATCTGACATCTTTATCAATGACTTGGGTGAAAGAATAGGAGACATGCTTATCAAATTTGCAGATGACACCAAATTAGGAGGAGTAGCTAATACCCCTGAGGACAGGATAAAGTTCAAAATTATTTTAATAGATTAGAAAGCTGGGCTAAAACTAATTTCAACAGGCAGAAATATAAGGTACTGCACTTAGGCAGAAAAAATGAAATGCATAGATGTAGGATGGGGGATACCTATCTTGACAACTGTACATTTGAAAGGGATCTAGGAATCCTAGTAGCCCACAAGTTCAACATGAGTCAACAGTGTAATGTGGCAGCTAAAGGTCCAATGTGATTCTAGGCCACATCAATAGAAATATAGTGTTAATATCAGTGATTCCCAAACTCTGGTCCTTCAGGTGTTTTAGACTCCCAGAATCCCAGACCTTTGCGAAGATGGCTGAGGCTTCTTGGAGCTGAAAGACCAAAGTTTAGGAATCACTGGTCTAGATCAAGGGAAATAATAGTGCCACTCTATTATGCTTTGGTCAGGCTTAACCTGATACTGGTTCCAGTTCTGGGCAGGAGGTGACTAAAATGGTGAAGGGTCTGGAAACCATGCCACAGAAGGAGAACTGGGTATATTTAGCCTGGAGAAGAGAAGGTGAAGAGATGATATGATAGCCCTGTTTAAATATTTGAAGGGCTGTCATATTGAGGATGGATCAAGCTTGTTTTTTTGCTGCTCCAGAGAATAGAATCTGAAGCACTGGATTCAAACTACTGGAAAAGAGATTCCACCTCAACATTAGCAGGACCTTCCGGACAGTGAGAGCTGTTTGATGGTGGAACACAGTCCCTTGGAGGATGGTGGAGTCTCTTTTGGAGGATTTTAAACAGAAGGTGGATGGCCATCTGTCAGGGATGCTTTGATTGAGAGTTCCTGCAAAGCAGAATGGGGTTGGACTGGATGGCCCTTGTGGTCTCTTCCAACTCTATGATTCTATGAGTCTATGTTTTTAATCTTATGTGTAATCTCTCTTTATGTTATGGTTAATTTTTTATGAAGTGGTTAACTGTATAAAATTAAAATAAAAAAGAGAGCTTCCAATTTAATACTACTAATCGACAGAAGAAAGGAGCTGAGACAATATAAAAATATATGTTTCTTGTAAGCATAGGATTGACTATACATTCTCCAGTGCTATCCCCCTGAAAGGAAGAAGGAATTAAATTCTGGGAATTCACAGAAAGCATCTTTTTTTAAAAATAAAAATAAAAATAAAAGCAACCTTAAACAAACATCCAGATCCCAATTACATTGTAAAGCATTAAAAAGTCTATAGTGTACTCTATAGAAACCACTCTATAGTAATTTACCCTTTGTAAAACTTTTCATGGTTTAATAGAAAGGATAGACAGGTGGCTTTTTTGAGTTCTTTTAGCAGTCAGCTGTGTATTCACTCAGCAACATTTTGAACACTCTAGAACTGAAAGGAATTTGGGACAGAAGACTTACCTGGCCCAATTGTTCCTTCCTTTATATGACCCTTGCGTTCCCGCTGAGTTTTGTCCAGGAGGTTGAAGAGTGCTGAAAAGCAAAACAGAAAACCATATCATACTTGTGCAAGAATGTTTGTTCTAGATTGCATGACTTCTTCTTTTTCCTGCTGTTTCCTCCCTATCTTCTTCTTCCTGCTTCTTTGCTGTGCATCATACTTGCCAACTGCTATCACAGCCACAACCATTGAATGAATAACTCACTGAAGAGAATAAGGGGGTTTGTAGGGAAGCAATATAACAAACATAAAATTCACCAGCCCTGATCATTCCCGGGAGAATGCCATAAAAATTGCACCACATTTCCTTGGGAGAAAACATTTAAGTCTTCCTCCTGAAAAATGTAATTTTGCATCATAATTTATTTGTATTTTCCCACCTCTCCAAATGGATCGAGGCAGGATTCCAATCTAAAAATTACATACAAACACATCAATAAAATACAATATCAGTGATAATTCCATTAAAAACTAACACATCATCACGGGACATTGGCAATAAAATTATACAATTAATTAATCTCTGGTTAGGATTCAGTCATATTGTCTTTGGGAAAAGCCACAGAATAATGTGGGCCTTCCCCTACATACACAGGAGAGGAGGTTAGAAAGGAATCACCGTATTGAAATGATTGCGAACTACACTTAAAAAGATAAAATACCATTAAAAGACGAAAAGCAATTAAAGCAGTTCAGTCTAAAACAATCTAGCACCTTCAGCCCAGTCTTTAAAAACTAAAACCTTCCATTTTAAATGCCTGCCCCATGACGGAAAGACAACAAGCAGTTCCTACCTAGGAAAGGAGTTCCAGAGTCTAGCGACAGCCACTGAAATGGTGCAAACTGTGTGTAAAATGTGTAAAAGTTTCAGAACACTTTTCAAAGGCAGCATTCAAAGGATGAGTGTGACCCTATCTGACACAGTCAGAATCCATATTCCCTTATCTGCCTTTCATCTGACCAGGAGCATCTCTGTCCTGCCTGGATTTGGCTTCAGTTTGTTTGCCCTCATCCAGGTGGATTGCTAGCCAAGAAAACTCATGCAATATAAACGAGTCAGTCTCAAAGGTGTTCCTTTGAGCATTAAAGCTAATGTTAAAATAAATCAGAGCTTTATTGTAGCAGAAAATAAAGCCAAAACGGAGCCAAAAAGTAGCAGGTTTCTCTGTGCCTTACCGCATGGCATCCTAGCACTTCATGGGAGAGGATTGTTAAAGTGATATGGCATGAAGAAAGCTGCTACTGTCTGGCTTCGTTTCAGCTTTGTTTTTTTCTGTGATAGCCTTCCTAGTTTCAAAGGTGCTTCACACCCCTTTGCCATTTCTTTATCATTGGAAGCAACTGGAGGGAAAATAAAAAGTGTTGGCCATGGACAACTAAAGGATAAAAATAACATACACACAATATCCCCTTCCACCTCATGTCCTGGTTGGCAGGAACCTGGCAAGTCTTCAGATCTGGAGATCAGATTCTATCTCTGAAGGATAGATCTGCCAGGAAGCATTTATTTATTTATTTATTTATTTATTTAGTGATATATGTTCTTGAAAAGCTAGCTATTTTGCTTTTCCTAGAATGTTATTCAAATTTAATCAAACAATCCTAAATATTTCTGCAGCAATGGAGTCAACTATAACTAATTTTGCTGACTTTACTTAGGATTTTTAAAGGTTTAGGAACAGCATATCTTTCAAGCATATTCCGCCTAACTCAGCCAGACCTTTTGGTCTGATTTGGAAGGACTTCTCGTGATAAAACTGCTTAGAGAGGACAAGCTTGTGCCAAAGATATCTTCCAGGACCTCAGTCTTCCATCAACCCACTATGGAGTTTATTGCCTCTAAAAAAAGATCACGAAAAGCTCCAAACTGGCTGTCCACACCAGAAAATAGTTTAGAAGGAGCCAAGATATTTTTTTTTTTCAGCAAAAAGCCTTCCAGATTTGAGGAGCACACAGAATAATGAAGACTGGGATCCCTACTGGGATATGAGGTTTTGTAACACATTTTTGGCCAGAAAGAACATCTGATTTGATTCCATGATTTAAGTAGTAGCGTTTGGAGAAGGTATGTGTTTGAGCTTCAAACAGCTGAGCAGAGGTTTTGTCTGATGAAAACATCCCTTGGACTCCACAGGGATTCTATTTCTTCAAGTTAATTAATTAGCACACTTTCATTCCACAATAGAGAAAAATACTAGTCTTTCCATGTTATCTTGATCACTGTGTTATTGGGCTAGATGCAGTGCATATGAGCATTTTTCAATAATAAATATCCAAAAATAAATATCCAAATACAATTACTAATATTTTAAACAAAGTGTACTTTGAATCAAGCTTCACAAGAGCCACATCATCTATTTTGACAGCACTAATTGTAGAGAAATTGGTGTGGGGTATCTGTATCTATTTCTGAGTTCCTCCTAGTATCTGTCACATACATGGTTTGACCTCTTTTATGTAGATAGATTGAGATATAGAACCTATTTCGTCTCCTACACATTGATCCTGAACCAAAGGAACATGATGTAGCATCCCAATGACTTATGTGGTCCAACAAGAGACAAAATACAGGAACAGACTGAAAAATATTTGCTGGACTATACCATTTCCAGCTGCACAGAAGGAACCAATTTTAAAACATTCTCTCTTACTTGAACAACATCAGCCAGGCTTACCTTGATGCTGCCTGGAGGGGTGCTGTCGTACCAGGCATCATTGGGACCAGTGCTGAGGGTTTGGTAGAGCTGCTGAGAGGCTCTTGGCATCCCTATATAAACTTGCAATGATTTGGGGGCAAGATCTCCCCCCAAGTCTTGCTAGAAATCCTGTGGAACTGCAAATCCTGCAAGATTTCAGCTGAGACTTCACAGGCTTATATAAACCTGCAGATGGAGGTTGGCCATTTTTGGCCTGGCCTCTGAGTGACCTACCCACTCACTCTTTATTGTGTTGCTGTATTTCACATATCCCTAGGCTTTAGATGGTCACCTTTGGAGGCTGAGAAGGAATTTCCCCATGTTATTGGAGCATGAGTTTTTCACCTTCTGTTTGGGAATTGTACTTTCTCATGCCTTATCAGTAGTGCTGAAGATATCAGCACAACTAAAAGCAACAGGGGTGTCTGTATTTGCACCTTGACGTATAAATACAATTTTATACATAACTAAAAAAGAGATTGTGGCAGAGGACCTATTTGTTTACATCTAGCAAGTGGAGGGTGCACTTAGAATCAGAGAATCATAGCATTTTTAAAAAAATAAAATAACATTTCTTAAAATAAAAGTGGTATTTCCCCTCTAGACGAGAAGTGTACCTATCCCATGGTCGGTCTGCCCCAGAAGGCTGATGAAATTGAGGATTCTGGAGACACGCTTTTCTAAGTCTTGGATAAAAGCAGCTAAGGAGAGGACCTAAACACCTGTGGTATAAAAGTTTATGGAAATCCGAAAACCCCACATCTCTGTGATAATGAGGGCAGCAAAGAAAAATTACTTCACTAGCATCTTTGTGTCAGTGTAATAACATTGTTCAGTTGAGGTTTTTCATGGGCTTCTTTAGTATTGGCCAGTTGAGGAAAGTGGATGACCTAGCAGTTGTCAGTAATGCTTGACCTCTTCAGTGAGTGCTTGATTTGTAGCCCATAATGGCACTGGGTTTTTAAAAGAGGGGCTGGGTATTTTCCTGTAGGAATGTAAAAATGCCTGAGAATTTCAAATCCCTCTGTTCTGATGCCTAGTGACTGTTTAAAACACATCCTGCTGTGCCACCCAGCGTGGCCACTGAAGGTAAGCATCACTCATTCCCAGGTCAGAACAAGACACCAGATGTGGCCAATGCTGGGTGCCTCGTTCCAAATTCAGAGTGAGTGATGTGCCACAGTGGTGGCTGTGCTGGGCGGCACAATGGTATGCACATGCAAACAGCCACCCAGCATTAGAACAGAGTGCCCCAGTTTACGAGGGGATATTGGGGCAATTTTATGATTCTATTATGATTCTAATTCTGGAGGCAGTCCTGGCCCCAAGTATTCTGCCCCATGCAGACAGTCACCTGCCAATTTATGGCGACCCCACGGATGTTATAGAGTTTTCTTAGGCAAGGTATACTCAGAGTTGGTTTTGCTACTTCCTTCCTCTGAAATACAGCTTTCAGTTCAACGCCAGTATAAATGGTGTCCTAAAATCTTGCCAAGAAAACCCCATGATAGGGTTGCTATGAGTTAGAAATGACTTGAAGGTATACAACAACAAGTCCTATACGGCCTAAATAGATTATCAGGAGTCATTGCAAGCCCAATGGGCCTACTCTGAACTAAGTACTGTAAAAGCATAGCCAAAGGGCTTCACCATAGTTAACAACTACAATAAGATGCAGGAATCACTGATTGCCCTAAATTGTTCTCTTATGTCAATGTATCCAAATATCTGTTATTAAAGCTCTTTGTGAGTTTTATCTACAGAATCCACTGGCCTATACCATTAGCACATTTCTAAAAACAGTGGAAGAAACAGTTTTAAATTACCAAAAGTTGCATCATTATGGATTATTGTTTTACCATTGCTAGCTCTCTCTAATATGATGTTGCTCCCGGAGGAAAACTAATTAAAATAGAAACCAGATGTGCTTTCCATGACCAGACTGAAAAAAAGAAATGATAAACAACTATAGAAAATCAATTCAAATAAAAAGAATGCCCCCAGGATATTTGTAGAAACTTGGGGTGGCAGTAGAGACTATGTAAGTCTTTTAGAAGGGGGAGAAGGCTTTTGAAATAGTTTAAAATAAAACTTTCCACATCCACTCTTAAACATGAGAGTATGGCTGAGACCACCAACATTCTCAGCAACAATTTTTGATTGTACTGTAAGAGCCATATCAGGTTAAGAATAAATGTAAAGGTTACTATAATGAATGCTTAAAGAAGTTCTGTGAAATACCCATGAAGAAAAAAATCCAGATTGGAGGCTTGAAAGATAAAGCTGAAGAAAAGTAAAAAGCATTATATTACTGATTTAAACTGTGTTAGCAGTGTGGGTCAATCTGTGGACTTGACTATATATTTTTCAATAAGAAAGAGAAAAGACATGCTCTCTGACTGCCCTGATTTGTCAGGGAAAGTCCTGATTAATCGTATATTGTCCCACTTTTTCAGCTGCTATTAAAATGTTGCAGCTTCTGTCTTTGTTCTCACATTACTTCAGTGGCTATAAATTGAGTTCAAAGTGCAAATGTAATTTAATTAATTTATTCAGTTTATACCCCTGACATGATACCCATGCCCTCAATTAACTCAGTACGGGAGAGAAGAGAAACCAAAATCTTGCCCTTCCCAGTAGGCTCAGACAAAATCAAACTGCTGCAGCCTATCCTAGCTTAGGCAGAAAAAAATGAAATGTACAGATGGGAGACACTTGGCTAGACAACTGTTCATGTTAAAGGGATCTAGAAATCTTAGTAGCCCACAAGCTGAACATGAGTCAACAGTGTTTGTGGCAGCTCATAAAGCCAATATAATTCTAGGCTTCTTCAATAGAAATCTAGTGTCTAGATCAAGGGAAGCAATAGTGCCACTCTATTCTATTTTGGTCAGGTGTCACCTGGAATACTGTGTCCAATTCTGGGCACCACAATTTAAGAAGGATGTTGACAAGCTGGAACGTGTCCAGAGGAGGAAGACTAAAATGGTGAAAGGTCTGGAAGAAAGGCATAGGGTTTTCTGGGGCTGAGTGTGCGTCACTCGCCCAAGATTGTCCAATGAGTTTCCATGGCTGAGCAGGGAACTGAACCCTGATCTTCAGACTTGTAGTGCAACGCTGAAACCACTGCACCACACTGGCTCTTTTCTGCAGCCATATTAATAATAATCTTCACTACAAGCTGAAAGTAACACATGAGTATATCTGATACTGGTTGCTTGTTGGTATGATGTTGTTGACCTTTTGGTCAGTTTTTAACTTGTATGTTTGTTTGTTGTTGCTTTTTGTTCTGTTTTTTAAATATTGCATTGAATTTAATACTTTTTTAAGGAGGGGAGGGTACCAGGGATTTTATATGTTTTGTATTTTTAACTTTGTTAGCCGCCCCGATTGTTCTCAGAGGGGCGGGATACAAATAAATTTTATTATTATTATTATTATTATTATTATTATTATTGAGGAGTGCTGCTAAACACCCAGGGATTCCAGATTGCTGCCCAAACGTTAATTTTGAATTTTAAAGTTTTGAAATGTTCTCAAGTTTCTAGAGAGATATTAGTCACAACTGTGTAACATCTTGCCTGATGAAGAAGCCCATGGAGCTTTGAAAGCTTGCAACAAGTATATTATGCATTTTGGTTGGCCAATAAAGGTATCACTGATGGATTTGTGTTTGTAACTGTTAATAGCATATTGAAGCTATCCCTCTCCATGCAGCTAACTAGGAGACATCTATCCTTCTACCTAAGTCAGGGAAAGGCATGGCAGCTGTCTCACCCATACAGAAGAATACTCATCTAGGCAGCATTCAATACATCCTATCATGCTTATTAATCATTTTAAATAGTATAAGATGCACAACAGGAGCATCTGTGATAGCAAGACATTTTACTTCAGGTATGCATTCAGAATTCTTTTGAATCCCAAGCCTTAGAATATCACAGTCCAAAATGTTAGTTTTTTTTTTGGGGGGGGCAGAAATGGGACCCTGCTCCTGACTCACTCCTGCCCATTACAAAATACACACTATGAATACCATACTGTGCTATCAACATACTTCGTATGTTGTATGTAACCTTTGTATTACACTGCAAGGAACTATAAACATTTTTAGAGAAAGCAGCATAAAATGTCGTTGCTGAGTGGGAGAAATCCCACTTCTCAGTTCTTGCTTAAAAGAGAAAATATTTTGCTGGAGTCTTCTTTCTGCTGACCAGGCACATGCTTCCAATTTCTCCCTTTATCTGAGCAGTAATTATTGCCAAAGAACAATAGATGATTGCTTATGGACCCCCATCTTAAAATGCTGGCAATAGGTTGAATTTCCGCCATCTCAAAAACCACACTCTACATGCCAATGTCTAAGGAAAATGTTTACCCTTGTGTTAGAGAAGAGCATTCACTAATTTCACAGTAAAATGGATCTTAGTGTGGTTTTATGGCACAGGCGCCCCTCAGACGCCCGTGTCATAAAATTTCGAAAAATCTATGCAACAGATCAGTTCAGACAACTAACAAGAGCTATCTGCCCCTTTCCCCAACAGCCTGCTAAGCAAGAAGGAATGGAGGGGGGGGTGCCAATGCACACATTTTAGTTATGGCTCAGTGCCATAACTACTCAGTGCCAGCCTGCTCCACTGCATAAAAGTGTCTTGTGGAGAAAAGGTCTTCACCCCTGCATTAATGAAACATTTACCCCCAAAGTGGGCAATACATAACAAAGAAAGGGGGTGGGGGAGTATCCCAACAAATATCGTACAGTTAGTCAGACATAAATACCAGGAAAGATTCTAGAACAATAGCAAACAAGCAATAGCAAGTACATTTCTATACAGCTTATCAGTGCACTTAAGCACTCTCTAAGCGGTTTACAATGTGTAAGGTAATTGCCCCCAACAACCTGGGTACTCATTTTAGCAACCTTGGAAGTATGCAAGCCTGAGTCGAGCTCAAGTCCCTGAGCAGGTATTGAACTCACAGCCTTTTGATTTATTTATTTATTTATTTATTTATTTATTTAGTGCTGTAGATTTACAGGTTTGTGAGTGAATGGCTGCGGTACTGGCACTTAACCACTGTGCCACCAGGACTCTTAGAACAAATCATTAAACAGAGAGTCTGTGAACATTTAGAAGGGAATGTCATAATCACAAAAGGTCAACATGGCTTTCAGAGAAACAAGTCATACCAGACTAATCTAATCTCTTTTTTTGATCAAATCACCATCTTGGTAGATAAAGGGAATGCTGTGGATATAGAATATCTTGATTTCAGTAAGGTCCTTGACAGGGCTCAACCCATGATATTCTTGCAAACAATCTAGTAGAATGCGGGCTATGCAATACAACTGTTAGTTGGATTTGGAATTGGTTGACCAGCTGAACCGAAAGGGTGCTCAGCAATGGCCATCTGTCGCAAATGCTTTGATTGTTTATTCCTGCATGGTAGGGGGTTGGACTTGATGGCCCTTGAGGTCTTCGCCAACTCTGTGACTCCATGATTCTATGGAAATTTGCAAATTACTAATTGCTGCAAGTCCATATCACGGACTAGTCTGAAAACCAAACAGATGATTGTAATTTTTGTGCCAAAATATTTATTATGAAATGTGTCTTGAAAAAAACATTTCACTAGCAATCACTGAAATTCTGTGGTATGCTCAGTAAATATGAATATTAGATTTTGATGCATAAGACAGGGAAGCTGTCTGTTGCCAGAGTCTAAGGAATTCATGATGGAAAAAGTAGCACTGTGGGCTGGACACTTTGTCCATCTTGGAAAAAGCAAAACCTCATTTTAAACTTCAAGACTGCAAAATTTCTTCATCCCCCCCCTCCACCGCTGGCAAGGAAATGGTTGCATTGATGGAGAACAATCAGTGCTTAACTGTCTTATCCACCTCTGTTGGATGGAGACCTGCCAAAATGGCTGGAATGGTATATCCCAATTGTAAATGTTTATTACTTATTGGCTTTGTCCAACTCCATCGTCTCCATTGCTCTGACCACTTAAGAGCTATTATCAGACCCCCAAAGGTAAATTCACCTCTACCGTTTTGAAAACACATGTTGAAGTTGTGTGCTCCACCCAGAGGTGTACCTTTCACTCTTAGGAGTTTACTGCATTGCTAAAAAACCCAACTTACCCCTGCTGCATTGACGTCTTTTGGGATGCAGGCAGTTATTATCATACACAAAATGCTGCTGATGTCGCGGGCCGAGTGCAGCTTGGCTAACTTTCGGCTAGAAACGTGCTCAGTTGGCCAAAATGCAAAGCTGGGAGCTTCCCAGTTTTGAAAAGAGGCTGGCTGAGCACAGCTTCTAGTTGGAAGTTAGCTGGGCTGCACTTGGCTTGTGGCATCAGCAGCATTTTGCATATGATAATACCTGACTTTTTCCTGAAAGGAGACTTCAACATGGCAGGGGTAAGTCAGATTTTTTAAGCAATGCAGCAAAGTCCTTAGAAAACCTTCCCACAAGTTAGAAAGACAGAGGCACACAGAGAGAATCTCTCACTCTTTGACCTGCTGCTCCAATTCCCATGTCAGAGGATGAGAAATCCATGTGTGTGTTTTACTTTGTAAACCCCGCTAAGCATAGCTATACGCCTCTAGGCCTGCTTAGATTGGTTTTTAGGTTCCATGCTACTTTGCCTTCTTTTACTTTGAGAAACAGCTCACATTTGAGTATAGCTGTTCTGTTGGTTTCTGCTGCTTTCTTTTTCTGACACTTTAAATAAATAATTGTTTTTGCTGCAAAATCAGCTTATCCTTATACCTCATTTTTACTTGGGATCATTTTGGTCATTTTTTAAAAAGCCATCTTCCTGAAAGATCCTGCAGAAAACTAGTGCTTAAGAGCTCCCTCCCCAAAAAACAGTGTACTGCTCTTAACAATCCCAAGAATGTGCTGTTTCATTGACCCATTTAAAATACATTCAACAAATAACTGCTCTAAACACCTGGGGCACATGTTTAGGAATATTTTACCCACTGTTTGTGGGTATAACAATTCATACCATTAGAGCACTGAAGGAATTATATGATAAGAATCAGATTAATACAGTGCAGGGGCAATATGTAACAGCTTGGTGCAGTGGTTTGAACATTTGACTATGATTCTCGAGACCAGGGTTTGATTCCCCACTCAGCCACGGAAACTCACTGGGTGACCTTGGGTAAACCGCACACTTTCAGCTCCAGAAATGCCTTGAAGGTATGGAACAACAACAAACGTAAGGAGAGTACCAGTGAGACTCAGTTTTCTGTTCTACTGATGACAACTAGGAGGGCAGGACAAAATATTCATGTAAGCAAGAGAAAGGGAGGCACTTGCTGCAAAGTGTAATAGTGACTGCCTCCCACATCTCCATTAATCTTTGTGTAAGTCAGCTGTGTTACTCTTAGGCATGTTACAAACATTCATTGCAATTTGATAAACATGTGGAATTTTGTTTTCTCGCCCCATTTAAATTTTTATTAACAAGTTGAGAAAGTTGCCATCTCCTTGAGTTATTTTATTTATTTATTTCATTTTTATAGCAATAGTGATAGCAAGCAGATTTCTCTACTGCTTATCAGTGAACTAACACTCCCAAAGCAGCTTACAATGTGTAAGCAATTGCCCCAATTACCAATCTATGAACAGATGGAAGGCTGAGGCCTGAAACAGACGGGCTGAAAAACACGGTTTCCAGGTGTGTTCAGGGCATAGAATTTAGATGACGCATGCCCAAACATGGAGGGAAACTGCAGTGGACCTGCATCTTTCCCCAAAAACCAGCCAAAAATGAGCAGTAAAATATTGCTCCTTTTGCTGACGCAGTTCATAACTATGGTGGCAGCCTGGATTGGGGCTGTGTGTGTGTGGTTGCCATGTCCCTGGTGCAAAGTACGCCAGCGTGGCTGCAGAACACATTTTTCTGGCCCCTCAGTTTCAGGCCTCAGTGGACCCTCCTCTAGGATCGAACTTAACAATGTTGTATGGCTACAGTACCAGCATTTAACCTCTGTGTCACCTTTTTATGCCACCTTTCTTGCAAAAAGAAGGCTGTCTCTCATGTCCTCGCCAAGCAAGCCTGTGATGGTGGCAGACCGAGAGAAAGCCTTCACCTGAAGATCTTAGGGCTCTAGCAGGGCTAGGCCTGAGCATTTTCAGATACTTCATTTTGAAATGACCTGATGAGAAAAGACTGTCCATTTGAAATTCGTTCTGAATGGTTTTATGGCTTCAAGTACTAAATTGTGCATTTAAGCAGCAGGAGTGCAATTCACACTCTCTCCATGGTTGTTGTGGTGTGCTTTCAAGTCATTTCTGACTTATGGCAACCCTAAGCCATATAGCAGGGTTTTCCTGGCAAAAATTGTTCAGAAGGAGCTTGTCTTTGTTTTCTGCTGAGGCTTGGAGAGTGTGACTTGCCCAGTGTCACACAGCGGGTTTCTCTGGTCTAACTTGCCTGATGGTTTTTAGGGCCATCTTAGGTCATAAGCTCCAGATGTTGAAAAATGTGTTTGTCTGTGACTTCAAGCATACAGCTTCCATGATCCAGATGTTGTTGGACTGCAGCTCCCAGGATTTCTCAGCATTGGCTACACCAGGATGCTGCGACTTGTAGTCCAACAATAACTGGAGGGCCATATGTTATAATAAAACAACACAGTGGCCCAAAGGTAGCTTTAAAATAGCTGAATAATTGAATGGGACATCTGTATTCTCTGTTCAGTTTAGAAAGGAATACATGGGCTTGGATTAAGTCCAATAATCCTGTAAGGTAGGCCTGGGGAACCCAGATCTTTCCACCTGAAGTCCACTGGACTTTATTTTCTATGTGTGCTAACTGTCAATAAAGCCATTCAGAACATCAAATTTCAAATGGAAATTCCCATCCCCCTGTGTGAGAGATGAAACATTTTAATTTTCTCATACTTCACCTGAGGGGAGAACAGTAAATATATTCCCCACCCTTCTCCAGGGACAGCTATTTCTATTCTAGTTACAGTAACACCCTTCTACCTTCCAACAGCTGAGAGATGCCAGTGAATAAGTACCATACTTTGCCCTGGCAATATCTGAAATAGTGCCCTGAGAAGCATGTATATATTTGGTCATGTTCCTCCACAATTCTACTGATCGTCCCCTCAGTTCTTCCATTCTATAGATTTAGTTCTATGTTTCTATGATTCCAGAGAGGGCTGGGGAGGGAGGGTAAACATATTTTCCAAGGAGCAAATTGAAACCAGTAATCTCCTAAATATGTTTTGAATGCTTTACCAGACAACACTGGAGGTGTCTTTTGGCTCTACCTGTGGATGCTGCTTTCACTGTTTCTTGTATGTTGGGGATATGTGCAATAGGCACAGCCTGGCTCAATTGGCATGAATTGGCACCCTCTGTTTTTGCACGGCATGATTTCTGACTGATGGGCACTGCTTATGTTTTCAGGGATACTTTTGGCATGCCTGACATTTTAATGCAGTTTTATATTTTCCACTGTTTTACTTTGCCCCACCTTTGTTGTGAACACAAATTGAATATGGTGGCCATTCTGTTTTCCAACTGATGGTATTCTCTAATGTGAGCTAAGGATTGTTCTGCTGAAGTCTTTAAAAGATCAGAGCTGAAAGAGCACTAAGAATATACTGCTCTGCAGTTTACCAAAATGATTTCTTTTCCAGAGCTGCAAGAAAACACATGTGAAACATTTATAATGAGAGCATGAGTATCTCCAGGTTTCTGGAAATGAAATAAAACATCAGGTAAAGTGTAGTAATTTATTTTGATGTTCGAGAAAATAAACAATCCAAGCATGCATGGGGAAAGGGTGATCTTATAATTTTGCAAATAATACTTTATTTCCAGTCATAAGGCCAATCTAAAGAGTATTGCAGATACAGTATAGCCAGGCCCTGAATTAGAAGTCCATGCTTACATATGTTACTAGTACGGAAAATGTTTATAGGACCCATGGTGCCAAAATTGCATGAGATAAATACCTAACCATAATAAAGAGGAGAGAGCCAGAGTACTGTAGTGCTTTGAGCACTGGACTATAACTCTGGATACTAGGGTTCAAATCTTCACTCAGCCATGGAAACCCAATGGGAGCCCTTGGGCATGTCACACTTTCTCAGCCTCAGAGGAAGGGAAATGCAAACCACCTCTGAAAAAATCTTGCCAAGAAAACCCCATGATAGGTTGACCTTAGAGTTGCCATAGGTTGGGAATGACTTGAAGGCACACAACAACATCATAAAGAGAAACTAAAAAAATAAAATTGTATAAGGGAAAGACTGAAAAGAAATAAAATAATTTGGTAATTATAGAGGTAAGTGATTTAAGAATACAAACATACCCTAATTCTTAAAGTCAGCATAATGGCTTAAATCAATAAAATGGCAACTGAGGAAAGGAAAAGGACATTCTCTCCAATAGTAGAGCAGGAAAATCCACCAATTGTGGACTGTTGTCTTCCATTTTTAAAAAAATAAAGACTAGTTCAATAAAATACAGTATTAAGCTTAAAAACATCAAAGTATTTTCCTACATTCCTGACTTTATTCTATATAAAAACACAAAGAACTCTAGATTAGATCATTCCATCTCTTTAGGATGAAAGGAGTTTAGACGGATGTTTGCCAACACACTATGCTCTATGACCTGTGAAACACAGAACTGACTTCAGGTTTGAGAATGACAGGCCCTGATGCAAAATCACTTTATTTTATTTAAAAACATGCAGCACTTTAGTAACTGACAAGGCATTTAGCTCAGATACTCTGTGATCTCTTGACAGGAAAGATGAATTGTAATTCAAAGATTGGCCTATTGATGGGAGATGACAATAAGGGTATTCAAATACTGTATGAGAAACCAATTATAATGGGAGAATTAAGACGAGGGAACCATTTCAAATTGTAATTATAAAAATTATTTAGAAAAATATTTATTTTTTTGGTTCAAAATGGTAGTTGAGGATGTGGCTTTCAAATTGTATTAGAAGATTAGTACTTCTGGACACATGGTTCTTACTATTAGATAGGTCTCTTCAGTGCTGCTTTGATTATTCTTTGCTGGTGTGGAGACATCAAACTTCCTGAATTGCAGAACAGTAAAGGAAAGAATTTTTCCTAAACCTTAACTACTTGTTCTGGCAGGTGACCCTGTTGAAGCCCTGGCTGATTTCTGGAATAGGAAAATGACCATGGCAGTGGATATGATTGCTTTCATGTGCACAGAATGGAGCCAGGTGAGCACCCTGGTTTACCAAGGAGCTGATGGTGCTGAAATGAATGGGATGGAAACTAAAGCTACAATGTCAGAAGACTCAGAATGAGTCCAACCAAACGCAGGCTAGAATTCATGGAAAGTCGATGCTGTGGCAGTGATGGCAGCGAAGAAATCCACAGTGTCATCCAGTGGCATTGTCTAGAATGGTTAGGGGCCTTCTGCATTTTGCCCCGCAAGAGCAGTATATAAACTATTGGGTATCCCATTGCGTCATACGTGGGTGCAATTTATGCGGCTTTCAGCATACTCTGAAAGCTGCGCCGGAAGAAGTAATGGGGTGCACACCCATGGCGCATGTGCTGTGCCGTGGGCAAGAGCCCTGTTATTTTTAATGGGGCTCCAGCATACACAGGATTTCCCTTATGCAGGTAGGGTCCGCAATGGATCTCCTGCATAAGGGAAGGGCCCCCTGTAAATGTTACATGATTTTAAACTCAGTAGAATAGGTTTTTTTCCTTTCTTTTTTTTAATTTTTATATATATTGAGAAGCAGATCCACTTAAGAATAATTAATAATTTATAGAATGGTGTGATAGGATGAGATACATATTAACTAAAGGGGTGGGGTGTTATCAGTACGCTGACAACATCCAAATATACTTCTCCATGTCTTGGTCAGCAACTTTGATGACAGATGGCATTTCTCCTCTCAATCGGTGTCTTGAAGCGGTAATGGACTGGATGAGGAAAAACAACCTCAAGTTGAATCCAGACAAAACGGAGGTACTTACAGTAGGGACCCCCAAACCAGGTATCAGGTTACAACCTCCAATCCTGGACAGGGCCATGCTCTCCTCAAAGGACTGTGATCGCAGTCTGTGGGTGCTCCTAGATTTGTTGCTTCACACAACAAATCAGGTGAATGCAATGGTCAGGAGCGCCTGTAATCAGCTTTGGCTGATATGCCAGCTGTGCCCTTTCCTGGAAATAAGGGACCTAGAAACTGTAGTACATGCATTGGTAACTTCACGACTCAATTTCTGTAATGCACTCTACATGGGGCTACCCTTGTACTTAGTCCAGAAACTCCAACTGGTACAAAACATGGTAGCCAGGTTAGTCACCGGAAAAGCTAGGAGTGACCAGATAACATCTATCCTAAAATCACTTCACTGTCTGCCTATTAGTTTCCGGGCGCAATACAAGGTGTTGGTTATTACCTTTAAAGTCCTACATGCCTTGGGTCCAACCTATTTAAGGGATCGCCTACTTCCATACAATCCACCCTGCACACTCACATCCTCTGGGAGGAATCTGTTGCAGTCTTTAAAGAGCAGATTAGCTGCAACCTCCCAGAGGGCCTTTTCTGCAACTGCTCCCAGACTCTGGAATGTCCTGCCAGATGAGATCCATCAAATTACCAACTTAGAGAGCTTCAAAAAAGCTGTCAAGACAGATCTCTCCTGGCAGGCCTTTCCTGAATAAAATTCCTTGACCACAGAATGATACTCCATCACACCATGATTACCACTACCCTGCCCACATTATGCTATTATTAATAGATTGAAAACTCTTTTAATTGTAATATATTTAATTCTTTTTTAAGGGGAGGGGATTGTAATTTTATTTTATTTTTTAATATTTTTGTTTTATTTTTTTAAAAAAATATGACATTTTTATAATTTTCAAAGTTTCCATTGGAATTGTAATGTTATGTACAATATTGTATATGGATGTTTTAGTTGGTAGCCGCCTTGATTGTTTTGCTACAGAAAAGCAGGATAGAAATGAAAGTTTTTTATTATTATTATTTATTAGAAAGCATTATAAGGTAATGGCCAGGATGAAGTACCAGGAATACTTATAATTTGTGAGGAATTATGTTAATTACATCATGTTACATCCTTGTAAAAGAATAATACCTATTACGTATATATATGTTATGATATTTGGCAATAACTGAAGAACCTACAGTATCTTCCTTCTAGGTCTGTATCTAGACCCTTAGCATTAGTGATACCAGCTTCCTCTAATTTTATATAAAACTTATCTTGTTCTTGTATAGACAGTAATGAGACCCATGTCTCAAAGGATGACAAATTGTTCACTAAATACGTAGCTAAAACCAGAGATATTTGTAAAGGTGATCATAACACCTGTACTACACTCATAGGAGTTACAATCCAGCTTTAAAAGATCAGCAGAAAGTTTGCTGCTTTTATTTCAACCCAAGTTGGAGTGGGCTTACTACTTGTAATGCCAAGAGGCTGAGCCAAGCCAGAACAAGTGCTAATTTTAGTGTGTTGCTCTACATGTATTGCTCCTCTAGTAGGTTGTTGATAGAGCTGACACTGGCAGAAGGCAGAAACCACAGATTAAATTAACTCTTGACAGTGATATGATTGATTATACTTAGAAAATGCATAGCAAAATAACAGTTAACAGCTACAGCAGTTAGTAGCCTATAAAATATAACTCTTCCATACTGTTCCCTGTGGAGAACAGTGATCTCAAGGTGTAATCATCAGGCTTTAAAAATGGAGTTAAAATGGGCATTTGCTTCAGAAAAGGACCAGGCTTTTTGAAGATACAGAGCCAGCAAGGACAGTGTCCAAATTCTGGAGTGAAAGAACCCCATGTTTCTAGAGAAGAGAGGGCATCAACCATATTTATAACTCCCCCTGATGACCACAGAACTTAGCATAGTTTTATTTTTGTTCTTGCATTCAAGTGACAGCTGACTGTTTTTGTCCTAATTGTTTCCAAGGGAGGTCAGCAAAGGTTTCCTTAAAGAAAACAACACTGAAAAGTCTTAACACAACACATTCACTCACATATACACACCAGTGTGCACGCACAGACGCTCACACACACCCTCTTGCGCACATGTTGATTTATGGAAACAATTATGATTCTGTCGCAGTCTTTCTAAGCTAGGAAAGTTTGTAGCTACAGTAGAGCGTCTCATGTTGCAAAAGACAGACAACAGAAATGAAATACTTGTGTGTCCAGCTGTTATCAAGAAGAGCGAGTAAGTAATTTGTCTTCTTTAAAACTTCTTTAAAAGATTTCTTAGCTACTAACAGCATTTTCCATCTTCGTGGCTCTCCAGTATCCGAAGCAAGCTCTTGACAGTTTCTTATCAGGCAGTGGCAATGGAAGAGCATATGTTTATGCAAAACCAGAGCTATGTGTAATCATTTAACCTGATAATTAAAACTAAGTTGTTGGAGCGAACATTTAGAAAAATTACTCCTAAAAGAGATCATGAAGCAATCAAGTGAAAGAGGATGCAATGTGGTTTTCTACAGAAGGATTTGGCAATTTAACTGAATCATCAGACGGACGATGGCAAAATAGGAGAAAGCAGGGTTGCATATCAACCTTTAAAATGCTGTGTTAATGCCAGAACCCTTTCTAAGTTGTATGTGTTAACCTTTTGAGGTTGTTGCTTTCCCGTTGCTTTACTCTCATAGTATAAATGATAGTTTCTTTGCTTATGTAATGACCATAAAATTTTATGCATTCCACTTTCCTCATAGATCTTTTGCTTTCAGCACAAGCAATGAATACAAGTAGCAAAGGAGGTCACAGAAGCCGAGTTTATTACTACCTATCTCTTTAAAGACTATCCTGGCTGGATATATGTTTAAAAGGTCAATTGTCTATGGCACCTGTATTTTAAAAGAAGTCAGGAGGACTGGAATTCTGGGAAGGTTGCTGGTCAAATCACTTTAAAATTCAAGAGAAAGGGAGAAGACAGGTCAACGAACCACTGAAGACGGATATTTTTCATTATGTTGTTCATGAGCACCCAGAGCACTGCACTATAATGCACAAATGGATATTGACATGGATCCTGGCAACTTTGCTCTACAGATCATACTTTTACATTATCTTCCTCATGGGTGTTATATCATTAGCTTGCAATGATATGAACTCAGAGCAAATGGCTACAAATGTGAACTGTTCCTCCCCTGAGCGACATACCAGAAGTTATGATTATATGGAAGGGGGGAATGTAAGAGTGAGAAGACTTTTCTCTGGAACGCAGTGGTATATCAAGATTGATAAGAGAGGCAAAATAAAAGGGATACTGGAGCGGAACAGCAACTACAGTAAGTAATCTCTCTTTTGCAAGAAGGATCCAAGTTTTGCAACCATATGTATCACCAGAAAGCTTTTTATGTGTGGTAATTTATACTGTCTTAGTTATTGTAGAGTATATTATCAGACCATTAATCATACTGCTGGATATTCGGTACTTATTTAGAAATGCATCATTTTAAGTAATATGCTTCCAGTACTTTGCAAATCTGCTAATGTAGTATTGTACTTGCACCTGGTAACTATTATAGAGAAAACCTATTATAACAAGTGAATTAAGAGTATTAAGTATTAACATCTCAGACCACCAAGCTCTGTATTCATAAAATACTTATGAAAATTTTTAGAATGCCTGCAGTAGATAAAACTACCTGTGAACATACTTTAATCTGGCATATCAAGAGTCTGCATAGCATACATGTACAAGGAGATAGTGAGCAAAGATATCTTGCAAAAACTATCCTCATACTATGCTAAGCTTGGAATGAAGAGACTTATTTATTTCACAGTGCTTTATTATCAGGACAATAATAAAAAAAGATTATTTCCCATTCTATCCATTTAAAAAAATCTATGTAATTTAATAGGGAAAAGAAAGATGATTTATGATACAAGAGACTGTTTTAATGACAATCTCTTGATATACATCCACTTTTCTTTTAAAAATTTCATCCATATCCAATTTAATTGTATTATGTTGAGAGAACTGATCTCGATAAATTTGATGGTAGCATGTGATTGTGCACAGGTATGTACAATATAAACACGGATACTTTTCAAAAGAGCTGAAAATGATAAGGGGAAAGTTGCCAGTCAGCAATTCTCATTTGTAGTACATAGTGACTTACACAACTGCAAAGTCTAGTTGGTCAACTGAATTCTGTCTCTAAAAAGTTATGATGCCAGAAACAACCTGCAGGGATCTGTGACTTGCCTGTCATTTGAAACAGATTTCTGTATTAACCTGTGTTATTATTGCAGTTACCTGTTGTTGTATACCTTCATGTCGTTTCCGATTTAAGGTGACCCTAGTGCGAATCTATCATGAGGGTTTTGTGGCCAGATTTGTTCAGAGGAGGGTTACCTTTGTCTTTCCCTGAGGCTGAGAGAATGTGACTTGCACAAGATTTCCATGGCTGAGCAGGATTCTGATCCTGTTCTCCTGAGTTGTAGTCCTACAAAATATCAGCGTGAGAATCTAAAACCAAATCACAAGGTTCCTATTCAGATACTATCCTGCCTATATCCCACAATGAAGTAAATAAAAATGGAAACATTTTATTGTATTTTTATACTGAACACTCGATTCCCAATTTCTGAAAGGCAAGAAAAAGTGATACAGGAGTTTATTTCTTCTGTAATAGTATCCAGTTTCTCTAGATGGGATCCTAGCCCCTCACACTGATTATGATGGAATTGTACTTTTCTCTCAGTACTACTTAAATATATGTATGTATCTGCTTTTCAAGAGCTTCAGTATTACATAAACATTTGAGTATGGACTAGATGTTTTTAAATTAAGAGGACAAACAGTTTAGTATGAGAATTAGCAGCCATAGGAGGTAAAAGATTATACATTGTGCAGCATTTTGTGAACATATGTAATGTAAATTCATATATATTGGGACTTCTAGAATGCCACTGAATGTGGGAAAGTAAGTAAGGGCCTTTGGTATTGTTCATCTGGAAAAAATGCCTTTGAGATGATGATCTCTTCATCTGCCAATGTATCCCCTGAAAACCACAAAACCATGTCACAGCAGATTCACACCATTTTTATTACTCCCATATGCCCACATTCTTCTTTCACCCTCTAAATTAAGATGACCACAGCTAATAGAGAAACAGACGTAATATGCTTTCTTAGGAAGAAATGAGAGAGTGTGTGTGTAGGTAAAAGAAGTCACAGCTAGAAAACTATTAATATATAAAAATGCTCCCCTACAGCAACTGTTGTAGTAGTGACCAGAAAGGCTTCTGCTCTTACCGATGCAGTGGCTTCTCATTAGAAATATGTGAGACAGACCTACCTAAGTTTGCCTCCTCTCCCAAATCCACTCCTTCTGCTGTGTACAAAGGAGCCCCAGCACCTTTCTTTTAAAAGAAATGCAGGTTCAGAGAAGACTTATTTTTTCACCTCAAATCACCACCCTATCACTTTCCATGTCTATGGTTGAACAATGCAATGTTTATCTCATTTTGTGTTATGTGTGTAGCAGAGGTAATCTATTTGATATGGACTGTACAGATGCAAAACAAATAGGTGGATAAAGCTTTAGTCAACTGATCCATTGTTCTTCTGCTTAAAATATCATCTGAATATGTTTTCCCTTTGGAGAAGTAAAGTGTTGGGACTCTTCTACATGCTTTGTGCTTAACCTGCAGTTTAGGGTTGTCAGATGAAATAAGGGACAAGGCTCCTGTACCTGGAATGGTTGTGTAGAATGGATTGCAGCAGGTATTCCTGGCCATGCAAGCTGAAATCCCCTCTTTCCTCACCTGTTCCTTAGTACCACAACTCTGAAGCCTTCTCACTATTAAATCTCAAGCATTCTAGCATGATGTCATTGCAATAGTGAATGTGTAAGAACACAGAAAGCAGTCTTACACTAATAGCAATAGCAAGTACATTTCTATACCACTTATCGGTGCACTTAAGCACTCCCTAAGTGGTGTACAATGTGTAAGCTAATTGCTCCCAACAAGTTGGGTACTCCTTTTAGCCACCCTGGAAGGATGCCAGGCTGAGTCGACCCTGAGCCCCAGGCTGGGATTGAACTCACAATCTTATGGTTTATGCGTGAGTGGCTGCAGTACAGGCATTTAACTACTGCACCACCAGGGCTCTATTAAGCCAGCCCCCATCCATGTAGCGCAGTGGAGGCATGCCTCAGTTAAGAAAGCCTCTGGCAAAAATCTCCTTTTTCCAAATCTTTTTAAATCACCACCCAGCTCCCAATTTTTGTTCCTTGTCATCTATCTAACTGGGAGTTAACTTTGACTGAGACAAGCTCCCCAAAGTTTCAGGCAGGATTCTTTCTCATCATACATGGGCGCACCCCAGAAGAACGGATCCTGCGCGTAAGAGAAGGGCCCACTGTATATACAAAAAATTCCTGCTTTCTCAGAATTATTCTGAAGCAATCTTGAAAACTGTTAAGCAATATCTCTGATATGCCCTCATGACCGTCTATCCAATGACTAACCAAGCCTGATCCTGCTTAGCTTCCAATCTGAGTCAGGACTAGTTCTGTTACAATAAGAAGGGGTTACGCTTTCATTTGAAATATATTATTTGATCATATGATCATATGAATTGACCTGATATCTGATCGCCTCTTTCTTCTGAAACAGCTACAACTGAAGAGGAGAGCTTTAGTAGGGTAGATATGCATAGGCTCAGTCATCAATCACAGTGGAGACTTGTAGTCAAGAAACCAGAAGAGGACTAAGGGCTGAAGCAGACAGACTGGAAAGAGTGATTTCCAGCTGCTCTGGCTACGATTGCTCCAGAACCACAGTGACCACATGGCCTGCTCACAAAGTGGATTGTCACTGTGATCCCAAATGAGCCACTGGCAGGAGTAGATTTAATCTGCTCCTTTTTGGGCTGGCTCTTGTCACCTTGGAGATGCCTTGGCGTGGCTTCTGGCCACTTCATGGACGTACATCGTGTAAACACTATGGCCCCAAAGCAGTCGGAAGCTGCTTTATTTGGCCTGTCCGTTTTGGGCCTTGGACTTGGGATGGCAGCTATTAAGGAACTAGACAAAATCCTGAAGTGTAAAGATACATCAATACTAAGGTTATTATAGAATCATAGAATGCCATTGTACTTCCCATTTCTATGTATTGTTATGAAAACTAAACAGTGAAGAGACCTGATTTTGGGGGGGGGAACCCTCATTTGAAATGTGGTACTGGAGAAAAAAAATCTGAGAATACCATGGACTGCTAAAAAGACCAATTGGTGGGTTCTACAACAAATCAGATCCAAACTCTTCCTTGAAGCAAATCTGAAGTGGTCGTACTGGCATATCATGAGAAGAAAGGACTCATTAGAAAAGACTGCAATGCTTAGTAAAGTTGAAGAAAAGAGGAAGACCACATTCCAGATGGATACATTAGGTCAGAAAACCATGGCCATGAGTCTGCTCGAGGTCTCTTATTCATAGGTTTGCCATTGGTTGAAGCTGACTTGAAGACAGTTAACAAACAACAACAACAAAACCACATAGATTTTTTGAGAGCATGGTCATGGTCATGACCTCATGGTCAAGTTCTGTTTACTGCTCCCCTTACTGAAACTTCTTTTATTTCTTTCAGGTATTAAATCTAAATCTGTCCAGAACTCTCCTGCCAAAATCATTCAACTATCTCATCACTCAGAACACAGTATCCCACGCTACATCCCTTATGTCTTCCTGCATCAAGGCATGTGTAAGAATTCCTTGTTCTTGCATTCACAGCCATCTTTAGCCTTGTCTCTTTATTCTTTCCATCTTCCACTGCTGGGATACACTTTTCTCTAACTCCCCGATTCTCAGTTCTCCAAAGGTTTTCTGTTCCCTTATACATTGCTTGTTCTTCATTGCTGTTGCTAACTTGCTATGTCTCTCAAAGCAGCCAGATTATTCTGCGTCATTCACTCCCTTCAAATTCGTCCTTAAAACACATCCACTTCATGAGGATGTTTCTCTAGACCCTTTGTCTTTGTCTCCTTCTGAAACTAAATATGCAGAAATTTTAACTGAACATATGCCTGTTTTCCAGATACTCTCCACGTTCTGCTTCCTGCATCTTTCCCATCTCTCTCCCTTTCTGTTGAAAATCTGGGTCAAATTAGACTTTGAAGGTGTTCCTACGATTAACCTCTTTCCTCCCACAATATCATATGGGCCACAGCTATCAGACTTGCAAAGCAAGCTCTTATTTACTTCCTAACAACCTGTCAAAAAGTACCATGAATATAAAATACATATGTGAGAAAAATAATGACTTATGATAGCAGATGACTTTCACCACTTGGGGGAGTAGCTCTACAATATTTTTTTACCCTAACTGTGTAAGCTCCTGGGGACAGAGATTGCCTTTCTTAATTTGTGTATATTGTTTTATTTTATTAATAAAGTTAAACCACGTGGAGGAAGAAATTGATTTTATTTCAGGTAAGCATTTCAAGAGACTAGGGTTTTCCTTCCTGTGGAGCTTGCCTCCCTGGGGCTGTCTTTTCTGTAGGCAACTTGATGGGGTGTCCTCTTTGCTTATGGCACACATTGCAATCTCTTACATGTGAACAGGAATGGACAAAGTGTGCCTCTCTAGATGTTGTTGAATGGTGACTCCTATCAACGATCCAAGTTAATGGTGAAGAATGCTGGGAAGGGCAGTACAACATCTGGAGGGCTGCATTTTACCCACCCTGGTTTAGAGAGGGAAGCAAGTTCTTTTAAAACTTTTCTACCTTATTATTCTACTAGCCGTACCTGGCCACGCATTGCTGTGGCTCAGTCTGGTAAAATGGAAAAGTAAGAAAAGAGAAAGCACACACATCTGAAATATTTAATTTCACAATATTTGTGGGTATACTATACTTTTTGTTGTTCCATTGTCTGTGTAGATATAGAGATTGTCTGGTTTGCCAACTCTAGAACACGCAACATATAATTGTCGATGTGAGAAGCAATCTGTGTCTAGATCTAAACTGTACAATTCTAAAGACTGGCCCTGAGCTTTGTTGATGGAGATTGCAAATGCCAATCGAATATTCAGTATAGCGTGTGTTGCTGTTACGTCCAAGAGATGGCACTGTTTTTTCTAAACATATTTTACCTGTCACAGGTGTGACATCTATATAATAGTATATAATAGTAGGTATATGTATATAAAAACATGAGTGTATTCAAATGGAGCGTTGTGTCAACATTTCAAAGCAATCGGTGTAGAACTTTCAAAGATTTAAGATTCTGGACAAACGAACATTTACATTTTTATTTATATAGATATTGCCTGGCTGAACAAACTTCCAACCTTCTCAAAATACATTTCACAAATGAAATATGTTCTAACATACTTAACAACATATGTTTATAATATGGTCACTTTACAACCCATATGTAATTTAAAAATACATTCACCTTTTTTCTGGAGTGAAAGTTCCAGTGGCATACTCATACAGTGTCTAGGGTATGTGTGTGTCTTCAAATTGCCTGCCAACTTGTGGCAATCCCATGGTTTTCTTAGGAAGAATGCTCAGAGGTTGTTTTGCCAGCAACTGCCTCTGAAATTCAGTTTACAGCACCTGGTATTCATTGGCAGTCTCTCATCCAAGTACTGTACTAACCAGGGCTGATGCTGCTTAGCTTCCAAGATGAAACAAGATTTGGCGCCTTTGGGGTACTTTGGTAGTTAATCACATTCAGTTGCTGCAGCAAAAAACAGTTGGTCTGATCAGAGCATGGAAAAATTAATGTTAAAGCAAATGCATTAACATTAATTCAGAAATGAATTCTGTTGATAAGTAATATAATTCTAAGCTGCATCATTAGGAATATAGCATCCAGATCAAGAGGAGGAAGAGTACCATTCTGTTCTGCTTGGTTCAGCTTCTCTCTTTCACTGGGAGTGCTGTGTCTACTCCTGGACACCACTGTTTAATAATGATAGTGATCACTGGAATGTATCCCGTATCCAGAGGAGGACAACAAAGTTGGGAATGGGCAGGAAACTAGGTCTTATGAGGAATGGTTGAGGGAGAAGGGTATGTTTAGTTTGGAGATGAGAAGACTGAGAGATGATATGACATGGAAGACAGAGGAAGCCTATTTTATGTTGCTCTGGGAACAGGACCCAAACCAATAGATTAAAAATGTGTGTGTGTCCTTTTAAGTCACTTGCCAACTTTTGGCAACCCCATGAACTCTGCAGGTTTTTTTTAGGCAAGGAATACTCCGAGGTGGTTTTGCCAACAGCACCTGGTATTTGTTTGGTAGTCTCCAATACAAGTACTGAGCAGGGATGAGCTTTCAAGATCAGATTTAATCCGGTGCCTTTAGGATATTTAGACCTACAAGAAAGGATATTCTGACTAAACCATAGGAAGAACCTCGCAACAAAAGAGCAGTTCAACAGGAGAAGAGACTGCTGTGGATGGTGGTGGATTCCCTTTGTTGAAGGTTTTTAAACAGAAGGTGGATGATAATCTGATGGGGCACTTTAGATATGGATTCTTGCAGAGGCAACTCTGCATTTTTATTATTCTATTACAGTATTTGGATTGGGAGGGCAGCTATGAAAATACTGGACAAGATCAAAAAATGTAAAGACGTAACTTTGAACACTAAAGTGAGGATAGTCCATGCCATTATATTTCCCTTCAAGATGTATGGATGTGTGGGGGTTCTCTGGATCCCCCTCCTTCTCCTGCCTAAGATGGAAGGGACCCCTTGAGACCACTTTTCTTAACTACAAAACTTGCTGCCACCACCCACGTTCCTCTCACTTTATTACCTTTAAATCATTTTTAAAAAAACAAATTAAAAGGATTAAAAATGGCAAACCACCTATAACTCTGAATGATAACTCATAAAAATAATTTGAAGCATGAGCAGTACTCCAACAACCAACACTGCTGATCTTAAAACAAATAAAAAATGATTTAACCTTGAGAAGTGACAACAAAGTACAGACAATAAATCAATTTGAATGAATTATAAGCGCTGCTTCAGTACAGTCAGTGAAAGCTTACACTAAATTCTATGTGTTTGTTTTAAGGCAAAGCAACTACTAATTCAAAATACTTCTCCTGGTATGGCTGACTCTAACTTTGTCACAAGAGCTCTGCAGAACTAAAACATACAATGTGTTTGTTCTGGTGCAGTTATAGCACCTCACCGTGTGAGTCTAAAACTAGTAGTAGATGAGGATGGTTTGCTAGGATGTTTTTTCCAAAACACATCAAAATGCCTCGCATATCCTTAGCAGCTGCTTTTGATTATGGCTTTAGATAAATACAAATATGACACCTTAAGCTTCAGATAAAAGTGGCTTGAGCAGTTTGTGCCCCCCCCCCCAAAAAAAGGTTTTTAGTTAAGTATGGCAAAGGCTGGCCAGTGAGGAATCACTAAACTTCTTGGGTTTAATGACTGTTTATGACTGCAAAAACAGGCTAGTTATCAAGCACCTGTCATGACAAGATACATGGCTGGTGGGCTGCATTAATTCAGCCAATACATTACAGATTGTTTCTGGTTTGTCTAAGAAGGATGTATAGTTGTGGTGCTTTTCTCTTGTTTTGAAGCAGCCTTTCAGTGATAGCTTCAGGCAAAGCAGAATGCCTTTCCTCTTTTGCCACAGTTGCCCATTCACTTCTGTGGCCAGCTTGCCTAACTGTCAACAATGAAAATGCCATGTAAATGGAGGATGCTACTCTTTCTTCTCATTACTTACATATCCATAGTAGATCTATTCTTATTATTAGGCAGACTGCCTCAAACCACAGATGTTGAAGGCACAGAACAGCAACAAGACCCTTGAAAGACCCAGCTGTGTGTATCATGCAGTCTGTTGCACACTAATCCAAGCTATTCTGATGCTTTCAGTTTCAGGGGAAGATGGTGTTCTGTTCCTGGCACTGACATACACTCAACTCCCAGTCTATTCAATATGTCAATAACAAAATGTCTTGGGCTGAGCCTAGCTTGGAGGTGGCAAGTGAAGAAGCAGCAGAAAAAAATAGCATAACATCAGGGCCAGGAAATTTTAGGAATCAATAGATGGTTCTGTACAGAAGTGTAGGTGCTCAAGGAATACTTACACCTGTTCTGTTTTCTCTGATATACAAACAAAAACTGATCAGCATCCAGAAAGTATTACAAGATATAAGAAGTACCTAATTTAGTGAGCAAAATGTTGAAGAACTCTCAACAATGTACATCTTACCTAAATGTTTAACCATCTTAGGCTAATGTGGTATGCTAGAAATAGGTGTTATTAGAAGTCTCGCTAAGTGAAGTCATTCAAGGCAATTTGCAGAAACCAATTTTTCTGCTTCAACTTTGCATTCGAAGTGAACAAGGCTGAATGTGTGACATCATCACTACTGCCATGTCTGGATTTTCTCATGATTAATGCTACAGATTCCTAAAGCTGGAACATATGTGGGGTTTCTGTTTTCACTTACATCTGTGCTGCACAAAACTGACTGCTAAGAGTACAGAACAGCACAGAATTCACACATGACAAAACTATGTACTTTGAGTTTCATAGCAAGAAAAAAATAAATGGGCAAACCACTAATATACAAAATGAACCCTATGAAAGTGCCCTTTCTCCTGTTTCATCTAGGTAATGCACAAACAACAAGCAAAGGTAGTATTCTCTCATTTGAAGACCTGATAGCTCAAAATAACCATTAGTACACACTGGAAAATAAAGAATACTTTTTTTAATTTTTAAAGAATATATATGGGCCTGAACAGACAGACCAAAATAAAGCTGCTTCAGGTCACTATGGAAGTATGCTGTTTAAATGACACATGCATCTTAAGAGGCCAGAAGCTGCACCAAAGCCATTCTCCAATATTTAGGATCGGTGCATGGCTTTGGTGTGGCTTCCAGCCTCTTAAGATGCATTAATCATTTAAATAGCATATCTCCAAAGTGACCCAAAGCAGCTTTATTTTGGCCTGTCTGTTCAGACCCATATTCGGATCCATAGTTGATATACAGTATTCAAGTGATATTCTTAAAAAATTAAGTTTTATAACATCCCAGCTTTTAATACCTATATTACCAACCCACAACAGAAATGGCATCCTGCTAAATATAGGCGGGATACAGACCGCTCCTTTGGGTCGGCCTGCACCCGCCCCTTTCCCTGACGGATTGGGGCCTGAGCTGCCACAGCGGCAGCCCCGGAGGCCCCGATCAGCTGCTTTTCCAGGCCTCGGGGAAGTGGAAAAACGCTGCTTCCCCACGGCCTGGAAAGGGGTGTCCTTGGGGCTTCATGCCCCAAGGACACCCTGACTGCAGCGAGGAAAGAGAGAAAGGGGCTCCTCGGCCCCTTTCTCTTTTGTATCACTGGCGCAGCTGTGTAAAGGCTGCGCCAGCGATACACAGCACAAAAGCAGCTCCGTTTATGAGCTCCTTCCAACGCCGCTGAAAGGGCGCCACAGATGCCCTGCAGCGGTGCCAGGACATAACGGCCACGCCATGCCGTTTGGACGCGATGCGGCCACTACGTCAAAATGGCAGCACCCATGTAGACAGGGCGCTGCCATTTTGACGTCCTGGCGACGTACTAGGGTTGTGGGGTGTATATAAGCAATGCCCTGAGGCAACCCTAGTACGTCGCCAGGACGTGCTTAATGGCCCATCTGTACAGGGCCATAGAAACTATTTATTACTGGAAGCCCAACATCTTTTGTATTGCTAAAATTAAAATTTAATACTGATGGTATTGTGAGACTATTTAAAGACCACAAAGTTAGCATACCCAACATACCCCATGTTGTATATGGAGTTTCCATATTTTCACATCTGGAGCCAGGCATGTTCTTAAGTGGTCACAATGACCTTTGGAACACCAGGAAACTTTCCCATGGGAAGGACATGGAGACCTGAAGGCACATGAAGGAGCCAGGTAATACCAAGAGAAAAGATAAGTGGGCTTTCTGCATATCCTCTCACACTGGAGACCAAGGCAAAAGCGAGTAAACCAATACTTTCTACCTATCCCATGCTGTGTTCTGAGTGAACTTCACTAACCATCTATATTTTTTATTATTCCAAAGTTAAAGCAATTCAGTCATTCCAGAATCCCACTGTCGATTCCCTGGGAAGACCATCAGGTCTTTGTTACACTACAAGATAGCACCTAGTACCCCTTGAGGCTAGGATATCAGGTATAAATGATCCTCAAAGTTACCCAGCCTCTCACTAGCCTTCTTGAGCTAAGCAATTCCCCCAATGTTTAAGGAGAAGCTGACACAGTTAATGGGAACTCCAATCTACCACCACCCCCTTTTTGGGTAACAAGACACATAGTTATGCAGCAAATATAAATTAAGCTTTAAAACAATAGAAAAATTCCATTATCAAAGATACCTTCAGTTCTGGGACTGCCACAACCTAAATGACTGTTTTTGCTAGTTGTGCTTCTTCTTGAACATCAGGTTGGTGACTAGAGAATGAACATGATGAACTATGATACAGCTGGCCACCAAAGAAACCCCTGATGTCCCCTAAATCTTCAAGAAGTTGCGGTATGTACAGAATGTTGTTATCAATATTATTGTAACAATAAAAACATTTTACACCACAGAATTCTTCAATGTATAGTATTAACTACTGCAATACTGTAGTTAATATTATTTAGTATTAATCAGTATTAATTGATTTTTATTGCTATCATTGTTACCACTATCATCGTTGTTGCTATTATTGTTGTCAGCTTTATTTATACACCACCTTTTCCCCCAAACCAGAACTCAAGGCAGTTTTATCGATTGCACACACACAGCCTTTGTGGTCTGATAAAAAACCCAAAATTTGAACTATCCATCTATAGTATAATTTTGCTTTCGTTTATAGCTTGAAAACATGTTTAAACCATTTTATTTGGTATGATGCTTGGTTTTCTTGTCTCGACAAAATAAAAACACAGATTCTACTCAACTGAACAGCTATTTATAGCTTTGCTGCCAATACTAAGAGATTTTCTTCATCAGAAGGTTGTGAGTTCAATACCAAGCAGGGGCTCTGGGTCGACTCAGCTTGGCATCCTTCTGTAGGTCACTAAAATGTGTACTCAGCTTGTTGGGGGCAATTCGCTTACACTTTGTAAACCGCTTAGTACATTGGTAAGCAATATAGAAATGTACTTGCTATTGCTATTGCTACAACCACAGCTAATTGTACGCTACCTAATGTAAATGAGGGATTCACATTAAGAGCCAATAGGGGCCATTTTCTGTAGTTGCTGTATTCTTAGCCTGTGAAAGTTTCATAATACATGACATCATTCATATGCATGGAAAATTTTCTCTGTGTAACAAATGGTGCTGAAAACTTGGAAATGGTTATTCACAGATGTGGCTGACAACTGCACGCACAGTTCACAGAAAGGCAGTAAAAGCAATAATGGAACCAATGTGTCTTATTGATCTGTTATGTTTTAACGATTATGAAACCAACGTTTTAAAAGAGTGAATATTAACTTGATTTTAACAGGATTTGTTGTATATTGAATGGTTCAGCTTGCTGGGTGAAAAAGGAGGTCAGGATATGTGGGACAAGGCATGTGTTGATCTTAGCCCAAGTCTTGCCTTAAGATCATGCAAAAAGGTGGAAACCACAGCCCTTCCCAGGTTTCCCTCTCTAATAGGCTCATGACAACTGGGACTCTAAAGTTACCAAGAGATTGATCACAAGAAAAACAACAATGTGTGATTTCACATTTCTCAGGTACCACAATCTTTCTGCAAAAGGGACCACCATGGATAGGGAGGGAAAACCTTTGTCATCAATGCTATTCAGAAGTCATAGTTTTGGAGTGGGATGTCATTAATACATTGAAGAAACACAGCTATGTTTGTTTAGCTAAATATGTGTGAGCAGCCACTTCTGCCTTGAACTACTCCTAGATATACCATTTCATTTCATTTATATCTCGCCTTTCTCCCAATATCCAAGATAGTATAACTGTAAAAGTAAAATTCCTTCTCTTTAGTTGGTAGTATATTTCAGTGTGATGTGATAAATTATTGGATACTTTACCTAACAGATAGCATTTCCTGCAGAATTATTAAAACTAGCCAACTTCTCATTCTCTTCAGACAAGTTCTGTCATGCATTCCAGTGTCACCTTGGGTTTCACTTACTGGTTGAACACATGCTATGGGATTTATAGATTTAAAAACAGTTTATACCTTTGTGTTTCATTAAAGACACAACTTGTCGTACAAAAAATTAAAGGTCGCTCCTGGAAAGAGATGGCTATCCCAGTACTGTGTCAATATAAAGTAATTCTTGTGAATTATTATTATTATTATTATTATTATTAATCATTATCCTTTATAAATAGTGGAAAGCTCTCCTCCTAACAAATGCTGACAGTGATTATCTGTCAGTTGCAATGGCTACTCACTTGTTTGTAAGCACAGTTCACAGAATCACAGAATTCACAGAACCACAGAGCTGGAAGAGACCTCAAGGGCCATTCAGTCTAACTACCTGCCATGCAGGAATGCACAATCAAAACACCCCCGACAGATGGCCATCCAGCCTCTGTTTAAAAACCTCCAAAGAAGATTATACCAAACATAAGATGCTGAGAACCAGCCCCTTATGTGTGGTGGGGGGCTGTACAGACAATCCCTAGGGGACAGAGCAATGCTGCCCCTTTCCTAGCTGGATCAAGACCGCAGCAACCACATGCCATGGCGCGGGAGGATGACTGGAAAAACTGGTTATGGATTGGGCTTCTCTTTGTAACAGACCCTGAACTATTCAGACTCACCAGATCAGGTCTGGATCCACTGAATCCACTGTATGATAACATGTATTGTTAGGGACCATGCTTTGAGAATACAGGGCTCAAGTGTTACAAAATCACTTCCTAAATGCCTAACTCTCTTCTTTCTGCATGCTGAAAAAGCTGCAGAACTTTCCCCCTGTTTCCTTTCCATGAGGTTCTGATGATTAAGTCTGGATGATTCAGGTTTCTTCAAAGTGGAGGTTGTACTGAGTTTATTAGCTGTTATTGCCTGAGGGATATTAACTTTATTTTATTTAAGCCAATTTGGGAACAGTAAGCCTGACATTTGAATGTTTCCAATAAACACTGGAGAAGAGAAAGGGCTGCATTCCTCACTATTGTCCAGAAAAGCCTTGCATGCACCTTCACCACTGTACATGTTCCCATATGTAAAAACACAATATGGCAACTGTGGCTCTTTCAATGTTTTGGGACTACAAATCTCACTTCCTCACTATTGGCTAGTCTGGCAAGGGCTGAGGGGAGTCCTAGATCCCTTTCACATATAGTCTTGTTAAGCCAGGTGTCCCCCATCCTATAGCTGTGCATTTTATTTTTTTCTGCCCAAGTGCAGTACCTTACATTTCTCCCTGTTGACATGCATCTTGTTAGTTTTAGCTGAGTCCTCTAATCTGTCAAGATCATTTTGAGTTTTAACCCTGTCCTCTGGGGAATCAGCAACCCCTCCCAGTTTAGTATAATCTGCAAATTTTATCAGCATACTCTCTTCATCCAAGTCATTGATAAAGATGTTGAATAGCACAGGGCCCAGTACAGACCCTTGTGGCACTCCACTAGTCACTTCTCTCCAGGATGAAGAGAAGCCATTGCTGAACGCCCTTTGAGTTTAATCAATCAGCCAATTACAAATCCACTTAACAGTAGCTCTGTCTAGGCCACATTTTACTAGCTTCTTTGCTATTATGGGAAACTTTATCAAAAGCCGTACTGAAATTAAGATACATCCACAGCATTCCGCTCATCTACAGCAAAGGATTTGATGGCATAGAATGATCATAATAATTCCCTCCATCTATCAAGCCTGTGACTCTATCAAAAAAAAAAAAGAGAGAGAGAGACCAGATTAGTCTGGCATGACTTGTTTTTGAGAAACCCAGGTTGACTATTAATGATGACAGCATTGTTTTCTAAGTAATTTTAAGTAACCATCTGTCTAATGATCTGCTCTACAATCTTTCTGGGTATTGATGTCACACTAACTAGGCGATAATTATTTGGATAGTCCCCCCCCTCTTCTTTTGGAAGATGGAACAACATTTGTCTATGGAGATTTCTTCTCTTCTACAAGAATTCTCAAAGATTATTGTCAGTTCTTTTTAATTTCCTTGGATGTATTCTTGGCCCTGGAGACTTGAATTCATTTAGAGTAGCAAGGTATTCCTGTACTACGTCTCTCTACCTATTCTGTGCTGCCCCACTACACCACCTGAACCTCACTGTTCAGGTTGTGCACTATTTTCTTTTTTCAGAGAAATCACATAGTCAGAAACAAGCCCAATTGTCCAAGCCTAAAAACACACCCGGTCAAAGATGTCCTCCCAGTCACAGCCCTCTTTCTGTTCCCTGTGCAGCACTTTTTTGTTTTGGTTACTCCAGAAGACATCTTGAAATTTGTCTGACATTTTTCTGCCACCGCAGTTATGTAGTTTTAAAATACCGTTCTCATTGGAAAATATATTTGGATTTTAAATTTTCATAAACTCTGCATATTTTTGTTGAAAGGGAAGTCAATTTTTTTTAAAAAATAAAACTACATAAAGTATGAGATTCTAATCTAATAGATTACAAAAGAAGGCCACTTGTTTCTTGTGTGCTTGGCTGCTTATTCCATGTACTTCTTTGAAGAACAGTTTAGGAGTGGCAAATCCTAGATATGAGTCTCGTGAAAAGGGGGGCAAGGTTGGAATCTTTAATGAAGAAGATTATAGAGATGATTCAGAGAATCAAAATTACTGGCATCTTGGATTAAATTTACTCTTGTACCACCACAAACCATGATAATGAATACAAGAATTCTGTCAGAGGACAGCATCCAAACCCACACATCATCTCAGATTCATAAGCAGACAGTAGAATTTAAAATGTGGGTGGTGCTGGCACAGGAGACATAGCGAACAGGGCAGCCAAAGGATTCAGTAATTCAATACATCCTTCTGCAGCTTCTGACTAAAGTCTTTAATGGAAACTTAAGCTGTGCCCTCTAACTGAAGTCTGATGCAAAGGAAAATAGTGAAACCTTTGGAGCATTTGTGATGTGGATGGCCAGGTGTATTCCGCACATGCCAAACAGCTTTTCACTTTTGAATGTATGCTATGTCTAATCCTTTGCAAAATCAAGGGCTTTAACAGTAAGATAACTACCTACAAATTAATCACTTTTGTCCAGAAAGAGAGTACAATGTATTTCAAATTGTAAGGAAAGGGCTGCAATTGTTCCTCTTTTGCCAGTAGTCATATGGAGTCAATATTTTATTTATTCCACAAACCTAAAACTAAAAAGGTATATACACAGAAGCAGATCACAACACAAAAGGACTATGTTCAGTTCATTGGTTCAATCATGTTGACATGCTCTCCTGTTTAATTGATTTCAAGTATGTGCACTTACCTTTGAATGTGATAAAAATTCTAAGGTATATGGAATTTGGTTTGGGGAATTTAAGGCTGACTCCTGACACCACTGACCTCTGTGACTGTATTTAGTGTCCAGTGCCCCCTGACATTTCCTCATGTTTATGAAGATTCTTGTTCCTAGCATATCTGCTTTTACTGCCAAAGGTCTATCTGTACTATAGTTTTGAGTAAATGTATGCCTATGCACACTGTTCATCTTTCATGGTGATGGTGGTGGCAGCAAGGTTTTCAAAAAGATATGGTGGTGACATAGAGGCAACATCAGTGGACAGGGTTCTTATATAATTGTATGTGAAAAATGATAATATAGGAGCTAGGTAGAAGTTTATAAAAGCAATATGTTCCCCAAACCAAACCCTAGTTTTAAAAATTTGAACCTGGGCAGAGTCCTGCCTTTTACTATAGTCTGGCAGTTTGAGTCAGAAGTATCCTTGACCTATTATTCAGAGCTGGACAGGGTGGTAATGCTTTGTCTATGGACAACTGTTTCAAATTTTTCAGAGTTAGTGGTCTGATAAGTTTGCAGTTTTCTTTCTAAGCAGAACCCTCATTTGGAAAAGCCTTGAACAGCATGGAATAACTATACAAAATGTAGTCCCTCAAAACATTCAGTACATACAGAGCCACCTAATTATAAGTCAAATCACTGGCTCACTCAGTCCGTTGTTGCATGATCAGATTAGAAGCAACTGATGTTTTCTCAGTCCTACTATTTAAGATGCTTTAACTGGAGAATCCAAAACTTTACACACAGAGAGTATGTGCTTCTCCTTAGAGTCACCCCAGAGTTTCACCAGTTCACTAGTGCCTAGTGACACAGAGTTTGGATGTTGGAAACAGTGTTTGGTTGGAATATGGTTGGCAAGCCAGAATACTCTATATCCCCTGCTAATATCCATCTCTCCCAATATATCCTTTCTCAGCCTTACCTCTGATAATACCTTAATTCTTATGATCATCCTCAAATCCTGCTCTCAATCTTTCACCCGCAACAACACCTTCTTTCAACCAAGGATCACACAGTATATCTATCCCACTCATTTCCATGCCAGCATTCTCTGAAGATGCCAGCCACAGATGTTGACAAAACATCAGGAATAAACTCTTCCAGAACACAGCCACATAGCCCCCCAAAAAACAGAAAAAACTATGGATGCTGGCTGTAAAAGTGTTCGACTTCACAAACCTTTCTGCTTTTTCTCTCCAAATATTTTTCATTCTTTATCAGACACTAATCCATTTCACAACAACAAACCCTAATCTAATTCACAACAGATCTTACACCTATGCTCCACCTGTGTTCTCATCCCCTTCCCCCTTTTCATTTGCTTTGTAATTCTCCTCCAATTGAAAATTTGAAAATTGACTACAACAATTCAGTTGTATAGCTAGGGATTTATTATGGGTAGCTGGCACTGCAAAATACCTTAAAAAAATTACCACTTGCTTTCCTGCCAAACATCTCGAGTTTTATCTCCATAATTTAGGTGGGGTACAGACTGCCAGAAAGAGGCACCAGGAAGGCACCTCTCTTTGCTGCACAGGAGTGCCGCAGCATACAAATTGTGTGGCGCTGCTGCACAGCAGAAAAGGAGCTCCAAAAAGCAGCTCCTTTTTGTGGCATCGCAAAGTGCCAGAGATGGCGCAGTTACATCACAGCTGCGCAGCACTGTTTGGAGGCAGCGCAGCTGCAACGTCATCGTTACGTGCGCCGTCTGTAAGGTGCTGCGTAATGGAGGTGCGTGCACGAAGTGCTAGGGTTGCGGGGCGTGTGCACGTGCACGTGCCGCCCCGAGGCAACCCTAGCACGTTGTGTACACGCCACAAAGGGCCCATCTGTACAGGGCCTTAGTTACAAAACCTCTGTTGTTTGTTTTCTCAGATTGTAAAGAAATAATATTTTGTATTATAAGCACTTTGCTAAAATGTATTCAACAACTCCAACATGACTCTGGGCCTGGAGCCTTGTTAAATTTCATCTTTTTGATTGTTTCCACTGTTTGAAGACCTCCAAGGAGGAAGACTCCACCATACTCCGAGGGAGTGTGTTCCACTGTCAAACAGCCCTTACTGTCAGGAAGTTAGTTAGTTAGCTAGTTATATTTTTTCTATGTTAATCTTATCAATTAATCTTTTTGCTCCATATCTGAAGAGATTTGAGACACACAATTCTTATATCTTTAAGTTCAACTTCTAGGATTTCATTTTGTTTATTTATATCTTGAAACATATCTTGTTTCGTTGTCAGCATCTCCTGTCATTTGATCCCTCAATAATCTGGTTTCATCCAAAATCTGTTGATTTCCATTAGCAGCCTTTGTTGGCATGTCTACTGAGATTTTCCTTGTATTTTGAGAAGATTGAGATGGTTGAGAATATGCAGTCCTGGCTCTAGTGCCTGATGCTATGCTGACAGTTGTCAAATTAATTACAGTAAATGTCTTTTTAAATATCCATAGTTCTTTCAAATCTGTAATGATTCTTCTTAACCACTAAGTGTCACCGTAACATTTAAACATTTCTCTATTTTATCCTTTTATCTTTTCCTTTATTAATGCTTAGACCATAGGCCATTCACATGCAAAGTGATAAAATACAATACAATACACATCTCCTTGGGACAAAAACCTAGTGTGAATGCCCCCTTAGAATAAGAAGCAGAAATAAGTTCTGCCAGCAGTAGTCTGGAATTTGATGGAAGTACTCAGAAGCATGACCTGATCCATATAATCTTTTCCCCATACATGAAAACAATTACCACATCTAATGTTTTGCTTCATCCTACCATAAGAAACTGTTGCAGGTGAGAATTCTCACATGTAGTTCATCCATACAATAATTTTTGCACGTGTCTCCAGCTGTGCACACATATGCTTGGGTCTTTGAAGAGGAGAAGTGTCTTTGAACATCACACCTATTCCAGACCCTATAAACCCTCTGGGAGGCCCAGAAAAGCTGACTAGGGAAGAAGGGGCTATGTCAAAGGCACTCCTCACCTAGGACACATGTTTATCCTAGGACTGACCCTGGACAGACAGTAGGGAAGAGCATCATTCCATGCCCTGTTTGGAACCTTCCCAAAGCCAAACACATGGTTCGTGCTCTAATACAGCAAGAGAATATAATGATACTATTAATTGCATTTTGAGCAATCTGCTTGTGGCTCAGTCATAGGAGACCAGCCTCATACTCCTGCCAATGTTAAATCCTACTTCTTTGTTATTAGGAGACTGAATTGTGTCCTTAGGCACCCATTTCTCTGTTAATTGGAAATAAATATGTAACTTGGAAAGTCTCTGTTGGGCAAATGTCATAGTTACTAAGCCATAATAATCAGCATTGTTTACTTTCTATCCTTTGTCTTTATTTTTCTAACCAATTTGATTAGATGCTATAACGTCCCGCCCCAAAAAAGGGAAGAATGAAAGATAGAGCCAAAGTAACATTTTTCCCCTTCGTGTTTTTGACATGCAAGCTTACTGATGTACCTCCAGCAACAGAATTTTGCAGAAATTTTGTTATGTGTCATTCATCTGGGTCACAACGAACACTTTATTTCACCAGACTATTCCTCACATTTGAAGAGAAAAGTATGCACCAGATGGCACAAAAGAACTTTTTTTTAGGAAGTATACATTCTTGTTTAAGCCAATTCAGTTTTTAAGCTAACGATAGGTTAAAACCATGCAGATATATGATCACAAGAGAAGGGATTAGTCTTATTAGGACATCATATTTATTCTTACACAATAAGACAATGATGCAAAGTAAACATTATGAGTTTCCCATGCTGGGCCATCCTTGCCTGATCGAATATGGAGTCCCATGGGGTTTTCAGTGTACTGGTGGTATCTATCATACATGCTAATAAAATGTACAGTCCTTCTAAACAAGTGTTTGACTGGTACATGTTATAGGGAGGTTCTACTTGGCTGCAGCTTCCTATTGCTTGTACCCACATTTTGACAGTCATGTATAATGCTTAGCACATGAAGTTGTCACTTCATCCTAAGGAGCCAGAAGGAGAGCCAGCATGGTGTTGTGGTTTTAGTGTTGGACTACAACTCTGGAAACCAGGGTTCAATTCCCAGCTCAGCCATGAAACTCACAAGGTGGTCTTGGATAAGTCACATGCTCTCAGCTTCGGGGGGGGGGGAACAAAGGCAAACTTCTTCTGTATTAGTATTAGTACAATGCAGTGGTACAGAGGTTCTGACTAAGTAAGAAAGATACTTACAGCTTAAAGAATAAAGAAGGCTTTATTATAGGAACTCCATTCTAAGGTAGGAAAGTTAATGAGGGATCTATTCCAATCTAGCTGCATCTCTAGCATGGTCTCAGAGAAGAGTGAGGGGTCAGAAGAGGAGTAGAAACATCCCTAAGAGTATAAACTGGTTTGCAAATCGGTTTATAATGTTGTGTGAATGGCCCCACAGAGGGGTCAGACAGAGACAAAGATCACTGCAGGTCAATGAAATGATCTAACCCTATTACTATTGCCCAGTCATGTCCCTGAGGTTGCTGTCACCCAGTATGGGGGGGGAACCTCTTGGTAATGGCATCTGCAACCATGTCTTCTGCTGGGCAATATTCCAATTTGATACTCCTTGTTCATGTACATCCTTTATGAAGGATGGTTTACTTGGTGGTATACTTGGTTTCAACATGTTTAATCTGAGGACTAGTCTTCTCTGTCTGAGAGATCTTTATGCATCCTTGGTTGTCTTCATATATCTATGATGGGGTTGGCTCTTCTATTCCAAAGAAACATGTATAGTTTACATACTTCTGATAACTTATTCAGAAGTCTTAGATGTCTTCTGCTCCTGTGTAATCTAATCAATTATTCAGTTTCCCTAGAAATACAACTATCCAACTGTAGATTTTTGGTCCATGACATCACTGACCCAATCCTCATCTACATATCCAATAAGTTTAGGATTGCTGGTTGCTTGCAGTCAAAGTTTAAGGTATGCAATTCCTTTCCATTATTTAGCTACTCTCTTTATTTCATTCCAGTCACACTTAGTTGGTGAGTTAGTTCTTTTGCACAAAATCCCAAAAGCTGCTGCTATATCTGGTCTTGTTGTTTTGCTTATGTACAGAAGCTTTCCAATGGCTTCTCTGTACTGGCTGCTGTTTGGTAACATTTCACTTTCCATGGTGTGCTTCCAGTAGCTGGTCTCCACAGGAGTCCTAACTGGATGTGCCTCTATTAATCCAAGATGCTTCAGTAGTTCTACTATCTTTGGCTTTTGGTTAAGAAAGTAACTTCAGTCTTCTTCTCATTCAATCTGCATTCCAAGATAATATGAGATGCCACCTAGTCATTTCACTTCTACTTCCTTGTATAAATGATCTATAACTTCACTACTGTGTTCTCTTTCCTCACAACAAATGATAAAGTCATCAGGATAGGTCAAAAGAAATGTCAACTTGTTGTCTTTATATCTTGATTAGAGCCATCTGTCAGCCTTTCCTTGGGTAAACCCTTTCTGAAGGAGCGTCTTATTCAATTTATCGTTCCATGTTCTGGCAGCTTGTTTTAATCCATTTTGCACAGCCATCTGTCAGGAGTGCTTTGATTGTGAGTTCCTGGATAGCAGGGGTTGGACTAGATGGTCCATGTGGTCTCTTCCAACTCTACAATTCTATGATTCTATATGAGACGTTTATTTTTGTCTTCAAAGCTGGAAGGTAGCTCCATATAAATGTGTTCAGAAAGTTCTCCATGAAGAAAGGAAGTCTTTTTATCCAGATGTTCAACATACATTTTTCTCGTTGCTGCAGTGCTTAACAGTGTTCATATTGTGGTGTGTTGTACAACTGTTGAAAAGGTTTGATCATAGTCTTCTGGAAAAACTTATGAATATCCTTTGGCAACTAATTTGGCTTTGTATCTCTGCATTTCTCCATGTTCATCATGTTTAATCTTGAATAAGCAATTACAGCCAACAGCATTCTTCCCTTGCGGAAATTCTGTAAGTGTTTTGTTCTTGATCTTAAGTAGAGGCTCCATTTCCTCTGCTGCAACTTTTCCATTTGTCTCTTTCATTTGTTGGCATCTTTTCCAATTCATTCCATGAAGATGGCTCATATGCTTCATCCAATATTGCAAGGTAGGAAAGACATCTGGGTGGCTTTCCTGTAGTAGATCTGTCTGATCGTCTGGATTGCAACTCTCCACCCAACTCAAATATGAATAACACTGGATCAACCTCTGGATACAACCGCCTTCAGCTTAACTCCAAAATGTCTTAACTAAGCCCTTACAACTCCTTAAAATAGTAATGGATTGCAGCCGGAATCTATGAATGGCTTAATTAGTTAAACAGGATAGTGAATAAACTTAACAACCATCACATGCCTCATAGACCTAAACAAGGGCACAAAAACTGAACTAAAGTGGGACAGTTTAAAGGTTTTGCTGGTTTGTTTTTAAAAATACAAGTTAGCACAAAAAACCTCAAGCCATAATATTTCAGGGAGTTCTGTAGACCCCCTTCCCCTGCCCCATTCTTTGTTGAAAATCATGAGATTGTCAAAGTCAGAATAGTAAAGGGGTAAGAGAGGAAGGACAGAGAGAAGAGCTTAAGCATTTTTATTTCAGTTTTGCTTCAAGCACAGGCAGTTTTCAAATATCAGAATGGTGTTATTTAGTAACAGTTAAATAAACAAATAAAACTGTGTACTGTGAGATGGAGATTTTGACCCTATGAATTTGCCAGGGCATCATGAGCTTGGTGTCATGGAATGTGTTTCTGAATGTGTTCTGGGGCCTAGATGCTTGTTCAGTTGTAATCGAAAACGAGGAACTTGCAATTCTTGTTCAAGGGATTTTATTTTGTATCACAAAGAACACATAAACACGTTGCCAATTTTCTACAACCAGGTTTCACTTGTGAAGTTCATTTTTTGGCTTGGTGCTCATTGCACCCACTTCTGAAATGCACTTTCTTTCTTTGGTGCTATGCCAACTTTTAACAGATGAAAAAAAGATATGGGGCTGAACTGTCTTGGAAATACTGCTAGAACAGAACCATTGAATCAGTGGATTTTACCCAAGTGTCAGCTGACTATTTAACAATTGAATCAGTAGGTTTATACTGGTCAAAGACTGAATAAATTTATATTACTATTATTAATCAGTAGGTTTACCAAAAGGATTCAAGCAATGGATACCCAACACAAGGTAGCAACGTCAGCGAAGCCTCTGGCAAAGCAACTCCTTTTTACACAGCACAGCACTAGCCATGTCAATACAATTTGACACTTATTAGTAATAGTTCAAGTCCTATCAATTACAGTACATATTTAGTACTTGTTTAATAGAACAAGGACATGGATTTTTCCTCTGGGGTGGATTGAACTGGTAACATAGAGTGCATCTACACTGCAGAAACAATGCAGTTTGACACGACTTTAATTGCTATAGCTCCATTCTATGTAATGCTGGGAATAGTAGTGTTGCAAGGTATTTAAGCTTCTTGGCCAAAGAGTACTGGTGCCTCACCAAACTACAGATCCCAAGATTCTGCAGGATGGAGCCATGGCAGTTAAAGTGGTGTCAAGCTGCAGTATTTCTACAGTGTACATGTACCAACATATTTCAGTGCAGATATCAGTGTAGATATACCAATAGGGTAGATAGCACCAACATATCTCCTACTACATTGTTGATAATAACAGTCGCATTACAATTGCACCTGTGTCAGATGTGTCAGTGTGACTGGAAGGCAAAGTTACAAGAGCTCTGCCACAACAGTTCGATGTGGCAGCTAAAAAAGCCAATGTGATTCTAGGCTGCATCAATAGACATGTGCAGTTTAGTTCAGTTTAGACATTCTATTCTGTTTTGGACAGGCCTCACCTTAAATACTATGTCCAGTTCTGGGCACCACAATTCAAAAAGGATGCTGAGAAGCTGGAGTGTGTCCAGAAGAGAGTGACCAAAATGGTGAAGGGTCTGGAAACCATGTCTTAAAAGGAGAGACTTAGGGAGCTGGGGAGGAAAAGGTGACAAGCTGATATGATTGCCCTGTCTAAATATTTGAAGGAATATCATGTTGAGGATGGTGGAGCAGCTTGTTTTCTGCTGCTCCAGAGAGTAGGACACACAAGTGGATACAAACTACAGGAAAAGAGATTCCACCTAAAGTTTAGGAGGAACCTCCTGACAGTAAGAGCTGTTCAACAGTGGAACACACTCCCTTGGAGTGTGGAAGAGCCTTCTTCTTCTTCTTTAGAGGTTTTTAGACAGGCTAGATGGCCATCTGTCAAGGGTGCTTTGATTGAGATTTCCTTCATGGCAGGTGATTGAACTGGATGGCCCTGGTGGTCTCTTCCAACTCTATGGTTCTATATATTTTTCCTGTTTCCTTAAAAAGAAAAGTTCCCCAGGCATGGATGCTGGTGATCTGTAGCAGATGCCATACCAGCCTGAATAAACCAATACTGTTAAATTTCAGAAGCAGGTTTGGGCTTGTACAGGAAACCACCAGGGAATATAACAATTTCCAGATAGTGGGTTTTGTGGAGGGGGGGTTGCCTAAAACTCTGGAGAGTAGCTGCAGGTCTGAGTGAATTTACAATACTGAGCTAGATGAACCCAGAGTTTGAAACAGCACAAGGCACCTTACTGCATTCCCTATTTACTTGCACAAAAACAGATAGTGTCTCTATGTTGGAATTTACACAAAAGGCACACACACACATACACCAAAAGCCAGAAGTCATCCTGAAACCTATATGTGCAGACATATTTCCTTCTCTATGGGCAACCTTAAGTAGGAGGGGGGAAATCCTACAGGAAGGTAAATAAGCCATTGCTCATTCACCCACTCCATGCTGGAAACACCAATTTGGGGTAAACACATACAATTTTTAAAATCAGATGTAGTTTGGCCATGAGTTTGCATGTGCTCAGGAAGCAACAGTGCTCAGCAGCAGAATAATTATCATTAATGTATATTGCATAAAGCAACATAAATAAAAAAGGTCATGGTATCAATAAAGAAAGATGTAACAGAAAGAGAAAAGAACAAGGAATGAATGTATCATATATTCAGATCTGTAAACCGCTTTGATCTCTTTGAAAAAGCGGCATAGAAATAAAGATATTATTATTATTATTATTATTATTATTATTATTATTATTATTAATTACATACTTGACTATAAGTCAACCTCATGTATAAATCAAGGGCAAGTTTGGAGACCAAAATTATGGACTTCGATATGACCCATGGATATGTTGAGGGTAAAACTTAGGGGCATTTAACAAAGGATTAATCTAAAGGGTGAAGCAAAGGACAAGATGTCACCCAAGAATTTACAAAATTCCAGCAGGCATAACTGTTTCTGCTCATCCTAAAGGCTGGATGGATGAGAGAGTAGACAGAGGGTCAGTGTTTCCAGGGTAGAATACACTCTTGCCTTTCACCAGGGGATGGTTCTCTCTCTGTCTCTCTCTGTCTCTCTCTCTATATATATATGAGAGTTAAAGTACAGTATTTATATTGACCTGTGGATAAGTTGACTCAGTTTTTTGGGGTCAATTTGGGGTCTACTCCATGACAGAGGATGCCCAAAAGCAATTGTGTCATTTTGTCACATAAATAAAACAAAGAAACAAACAGGATGAAATGACAATGGCCTCTCCAAATTCTCTACACTACTTCTGAATGTCAAACTGTGTATCTGGAGCGGGGAATGATTTAGCTGACTATTCTCCTGGGCAAGGTGGAAGTTTTGACTAAGGGGGAAGAACATAAAAGAAATTTCTCTTGTGAATAATTCAAGTTCACTTAACACTGGAACCTTAACAAAATACTGGGAATGAAAGCAAGCAGTGATCTAATAAAGAAAGACCAGAGTGGGGGTAATGGACACAAGACCTTTTCCTTTTTAAGAAATAACTCTAAATAATATGAAATTTGAATCCACAGTTGCACACTAAATTCTTCACTTTCATCATGGGCAGAAAAACAGTGTGGGGGGGAGGAATGGGGAGTCCGTTTTCTAGAAAAAGGCTAAAATTCTTCAAGAGTTCAGTTGAAGTTCAAAAAAGAAAACTTTCATGATTTCCAATTATCTTTAGGAAAATGTTGGCTCAGCCCTGTTTAAAAAAAGAAACCTTATACAGGCTCCAATGATGCAAGGACCTGTGTCATATTTTGTCTATTTCTCAGGTAAATTGTCGTTTGTATTAACTGCACATCAAGTGATTGGCTTTGGCTTTAGGTACATATGCTGTTCACACACTGTGCAGCTGCAACCAATCATGGCTTTCCATAGCAAGCAGCTGCACAGAAAAAACATATGTAATAGTGTGATGTGTCATATGTCTGTATTGCATTCAACTTCCTAGGAGGAAATAGCGCCGGTATAGGAAATGTATATAGTTTCAAGCAGTCACATGTTGTGACCTCATGCCTCACAACACTTGGAAGTGCTCCACCAAATTCAATAGATTTACTTTGAGTAAAGGACTGTCGTGCTGTTGTCATTTAGGTAAAAGGGCCAAAATCTTTAATGTATTTGTGAACTATTAGACAAATTTGTAGACTATTATACATCATTATACACATTATAAGCAGAGGTTGCTTTTACACTGGATTCTAGGAGTCAGATTATGACAGATCTGATGTCAGAGGCTGTATTTGCACTGCAGAAATAATGCAGTTGACACCACTTTAATTGCCATGGCTCAACAGTATAGAATCCTGAAGTTTGTTGTGGCACCAGAGTGCTCTGACAGAGAAGATTAAATACTTTACAAAATTATAAATCCCAGAATTCCATAGCTCTGAGACATGGCAGTTAAAGTGGTGTCAAACTGCATTATTTCTGCAGAATGACCAGTCACAGCAATGCATTTGAGCCTGATGGCAAAGCCTTAATTTAGTAGGCATAATACAAGAGGGAGCTAATTTTCAACAACAAAAAAAGTAACTGATCTGAACCATACAGCTGTAGTTATACATACAAAACTAAAACTATAATACTGTACAGATATATTTATAAAATTTGTACAAATATTTTCAAGCCATGGATGGTTGAATCCACGGATAAGAAATCCGTGAACTGGTATGGACTGTACCTTTAAAATGTACAATCTCAGGCCGCATTTACACTAGTATTTTTGTGCCGAGTAGATCAGGGGAGATTCAATGAATCAACGTTCCCACTATTTACTTTGATCGAATCTCTCAGTGGGAATTTAACCCTGTTGTTGATGTTCACATTACTATTTATATTGATTTAAAATAGAGCCAAATTTTGATTGTTCTGTTTTTTAAACAACAACTATCAATCGGATGATGCACATCTACGTCACACTGTTTGGGACACACACACACCTCAGTCAGCCTCGTAGAATGGCAATGGCAAGCTCCTCAGAATAACCTTTAACAAGAAACCTTGGGCTAGGTTAGCTAGTCACACTCTCTCAGCTAAGAAACCCCAGTGGGTTTAAATGTGGGGTATAGATGCAATATGTGTGAGAGAGCTTTAGTTTGCACCAACTTGGGAGCAGAGTCTGTTGTGGTTTTATTTCTTGGGAAAGAGGAAAAAATAACCCCTAGCCTCCAACCCCACTGTTAGGGTTTTTTAAAAAATGCCAAGCAAACCATGCACACTTTTCCATACTGATGCCATATTTAACGGTGCTGGCTACTGTGGCCATGCAATTGTAAATATGTGCATAAGCTCCCCCTAACCCAAAAAACCAAAAAGAAAAACAAACTGGGGCCTAATCTGTACCAACAAACACATTATAATCTGGTCCTAGTCCAGAATCTCTCATCATTCAGATTCATTGAATAAGACCATATACATGTATTATGAGAGGAAAGCTGCTTCCTCTCATGGTTCACCATGCTGTGCATAATGTAATGTGTCTGTGTCATTAGGCTTCCCCATACCTACACTTTTCCAAACAGAAAAGAATATAATCCTTTCCCATAAGGGAGCTCTTCCAGTTCCTCAAGCTCTTGATTCCTCCTTTTTCCATCTTTTTCTTCCGTCTTCGTACTGCGACAGTGCTCCGCTATGGACTGGCATTGGAACATGCATTTAAGACAAGCTGCAACTCATAAAGGTTTTTGAGCAGAGGTCAAATCTTCAAAATAATTCATACCTCACCCAGGCACTGGTAACATGAATATAATATGCTAATATGAAAAAAGAAACTCAAAACATTTTGAAAAAGCAGCCTATTTCACATTGTATCCACGTTTGTAGTGCAGAAAGATCAGTATTATGAACATGAATGTATTAGTTACATTATCTTTTTCAAAGGTTTGTAATGATAGTGCAGTGACTCACAACAAAATGCAGTCCTTTCCTAAATGACAGAAATATATATATATTTTAAAAACTTCCAGAAGACAAATTATATTGCCTTTTGGAAAGTATCGCTTAATAGGTCAGTTAATCAGTGTATTAAATGCATCATTACAGCATGCATCTGTAATGTTAATAAAGTACACCAGAAATTACTCTTACAAACAACATTGGCTCTGCTAATGTATACATTCTTGATTGCTATCCATGATGCAAAATTCTCTAATGATCAAACAACATCAACTACACTTAACAAGAGTCATATAAACAAGAATAGAGATTTGACTTGGCCTTGTGTCATCTTTAAAGGTCATCTGAACTTAAAAATACAACAGCAAGCACTCCCAACCTCCATTAATTAGAAACACAAGTTAGCTGTTGCCCATCCAAGTGTTTCCCTGTCCCCAGTGTCTCAACTTCAAAACCCACATACTAAAATTCAGAGTCACATTAAGACTGATTGTTGGGAGGCAATGATATCGTGGAATTTTTGTGGTGTGTGGCATTAACATAAGGAGGAACAAGTATGTGTCAGTTGTTTTTTGACATAATGTTTGAAATGCAGAATTTTATACATTTGGTGGTAGTGAGTGACTATGTAATTATGCATCCATGACATATAAGAGCCATTAAGACAATTTACTATCATATCAAAATTATGCTGTCTGCTCTGCAGAGCCAAGGCCGTTGGAATATGATTCCGGGATGAAGGAGAAAATGTCCCAATCCCCTACCCAAAGTGCTTGGATTTCACTATTAACTCATTTGAACTAAAGGTTCAGCCATTTAGTACCCCCCCTCACCTCACCAAACTTAGCAGGAATGAATGCCTGGGCAAATGATGGACATCCTAGGCCAAGTGTCGAAATCAGTTCTTTGCCCTTAAGGAGGCCTAAGTCATTCCCATTAAGGCAAATAATCAAAACATGTGAAGGAGGTCAATAGTGCTCACAATACACAAGAGGCCGTTTGCCATGACTACCACAAAAAATCATGCAGAGCCTGTGAATGGAGAGCATTGCCCTTGAACAAGCCCAAGTCATTCCCACCAAGGCAAATTACCAAAACTCCATTTTGGGGAAATCATCATACCAGCCAAAGGCAAGAGGTTGTCTGTGCATGCCAAAAGGTTCCTTGAGCATGTCAAAAGTACTTGGAAAATACCCATAACAATCAAAACAGGAATCATAGCAACCTAAGTCAATAGGTCCTCTGAGCTCCTCTAAAGCATTTAAACTGTTCTGGGAAATCATCATGCTAACCAAAGGCAAGAGGTTCTTTAAGCATGCCAAAAGCATTTGGAAAAATTAATTCTAACAATCAAGGGCAAGGTATCCTCTAAGCATGTCAGAAACATTCTAACTACTCCCAAGAGACAGTCCCAAACCACGTGTACAAGGTGTAGAATTGGAACCATTACCTGTCCCAGCCAACAAATCTAGAATGTACATATTTTTCTCTTAAGGCACAGTTCCTTATTTTACAATTGTCCTAAATAGTGTATGTGCCAACATTCTGCCCCAGGAGGGCAGAGACCACTTGGGCAGCCGGCTCACTGTTGAATGCCTGGTTGAAGGTCACAGAATGAGTTACACAGTTCAGTCCTGACTATCCCTTGATCTGCCAAGTCCTACCCCAACACTCTACTGCACTATACTATCTATTCTACCTGCTATTTTACCTGACAATACAGCCTGTTTCTTTAAGGTAAATTTACATAAATCATGCTATAAGATGCTGTCTCATTTTCATTGGAGAGAAAATTACAAACCAGAGAAGCAGGTGGTAAGAAATTGCTTTCTTTTCCCTCCTGCCCATGGGCCTGCCATTTTAACTGACATACAATGAGTAAATTCACCAAAATCCCATGCAGGGCACTGGGGCAGCCCAGTTGTGATTGAGGTCAGTCCTAGGGTCAATTCTCACCTTGAATCTGAATTCAGCCTCAAGGAATCCACTCTCTATCAACAGATCTATAAGACGAAGCTGTTTATTTGTAGGATTGCACTACCTTGTAGGTCTGCTGTAAGAACAGCCAGGATATCAAGCAAGGCTTCTGACACGGTTCAAACAACAACTATTCTCATGTCTGGACCAAAAGACTGCTCTGTAGCTAGGCTGGGAAAAGTCTCTCACTAGCAGAGAACTTCTGCCTGGTATAAGTCCCAGACTCAAACAACCCTTCTGCAGGATTGTACACACAGCTTGTACACAAAGTACAGTAATGCCAGGTAGGCCACATTACCAGGCCAAAAGAAAGCTGTACAGGTTTACAAGCTGACAGTACAGTAATAATCAAACTGTTATACAGGGAACAACGCAAATGGTGCAAGGACCTAACAGTGGGAGGGAGAAATTTTTACACAGGCAGGTAAAGGGATGTCTCCACAATACTGCACAGAGCATGGGGGGAAAACAAGATGAATTTGAACTCCTAGCACAACAAAGCAAGTAAAACATAATAATCAACACAGGTTTGTGTGAAACAAGTCATGCCAGACTAATCTGAGCTCTTTTTTTTTGGGGGGGGGGGGGGATACCAGCAATTACCAGATGAAGGGAATACTGTGGATATAGCATGTCTTGATTTCAGTAAGGCCTTTGACAAGGTCCCCCATGATATTGTTGCAAACAAGCTAGTAAAATGTGGGCTAGACAATGCAACTCTTAGGTGGATTTGAAATTGGTTAACCAGCCGAATCGAAAGGCTGCTCAGCTATGGCTCTTCTTCATCCTGGAGAGAAGTGATTAGCGGGGTGCCACAGCATTCTGTCCTGGGATCAGTGCTATTCAACATCTTTGACAACATCTTGGATAAAGGGACAGAGGGCATGCATATCAAATTTGCAGATGACACCAAATTAGGAGTAGCAGCTAATACCCCAGAGGAGAGGATCAATATTAAAAATGCGCATAATAGATTAAAAAGCTGGGCCAAATCTAATAGGATGAATTTCAACATGGAGTAAGGTACTGGATTGAGCAACTAAAATAGAAATTCAAAAATATAGGATGGGGGACACCTGGCTTGACAAGACTACGTGTTTCAGTAGTTGAAGGATGGCCTTTGATTCACGATGAGCAAAACATCAAAGCCATAGCTGGAGAGTGCTCTGCTCCATGTGTTCCTGAGCCACATTTGCTTGTTGAGTTGAAAGACTTATGATATGTAACATTAACTTTAGAAACTGTACATATTCCTCCTTTAAAGAAAATTTCTTCTTCTCTGTTGCCTGTTAAACATGTTGCTGGAATCAGCCTGGCCGTGCTGTGCAACAGCAGGAGCTGACTGTGGACCCTTTAGAGAGAGTGCAATTCCTTGAAATATGCCCCTTGGTATCACAGTTGCAGCAATGACTCTAATTGGTTCCTGGGAGGAGCCTTCCCCTCTAGCCTACCCAAAAGGCATCAAACGGTGCACCTAATGTTCCAACAAGGAAAACAGTGAATTTCGACACTGAAGATGGCAGCCACAGATGCTGGCGAAACATCAGGAATAAACTCTTCTAGAACATGGCCACATAGCCCCCAAAACCCACAAAAAGCTATGGATGCCAGCCATGAAAGCCTTCGACTTCACAATGTTAAGTCTATCAGTTAGCTGAAAGTCACACAAAAACATTGTCCCAAAAATGTAATCACTTTTGTAATTGTTCTCCAAAAGACACAATCGATGTTTTGATAGATTTATTTCCAAAATTCTGTTGGAGTCTAGAAAGCATTTCTTTTCCAGTGGTACAACCTTAAACAAAAACTAGTAACTCATCAGAGAGAGATTCTTGCAGAATGTGTCTAGCTATCAAGTCTTTCTAAATCCACAGTAATTTATCTTTCTTGGGTGCTGGGATTTCTGTCTCCAAACGTTGAGAAACATTTTTGGCCATAAAATAAACCTCCAGTCTCTGAGCGTAGTTATATTTTGTTAGTTTCAGTCTGGCTTTAGGCAGACTACGTTCATTTGGGGAAGACATTCTTGCTTGGTTAGCAATTCAAAAAGTTAAAAGGCAAAAAACTCAATGGCAAATACAGTGGGCCCTTGTTGCAGGGGAAAGGGGGTTTGAAGGTGGACAAATGACTGACACATAATTTTGGCAGTGAAAGGCCACAACTTTATTTGCAATTAAACATCACCTGGGGTTTGGTTCCAGGACCCCTGTGGATAACAAAATGTATGGATGCTCAAGTACAATGGAATAGTAAAATGGTGTCCCTTATATAAAATGGAAAATCAATGTTTGCTATTTGGAATGTATACTTTTTAAAGAAATTTTCAAACCATGATTAAAAAATCCATGGATAAGTAGGGCTACTGTATCAACATCCCAGAAGACAAAAACAAAAAAACCTTCTCTGGCTAACACATGTGATTAAAGGGGGGATGAGTAGGAAAAAACCCGCAAGAGTGGAAAGCAACCACTTATCAAAAGATAAAAAAGCAACAAAAGCCTGAACAATCTAGTTTTAACTGCTCTGGGCCCCATAACCTGTTAGGTTTTAGTAAAAAAAGACACAATTGAGATTTAGTGAATCTCCTTAGTAGAGCCTTATGCAGCAAAGAATGAGAAAACAGTAAGACCAGAATGAGAATGAGAAAACGGTAAGATGCAGGATGTAACTTTAAGAAGGAGGATCTCATCGCATTCACCCATTGCCGGGCAGCAGGCGGTCCATTTGCAACCCAAGCTTCTGCCGCAGCTTTTCAAGAACGGGAAAATCCCATCATGAAAAGATGTGAGAGAAGTCCGAAGAAACCCAGGTTGCCGATGGGTGACAGGTGAAAGTGATAAGCTCTGCCTTCTTAAAGTCTATGCCAGGAGCAAAGGTAATGCAATAATCTTCTACTGTATGTTTTTATATTATTATGCCAGGTCTTATAGATTCATTATTTTCCTCTTTCCTTAGAAGAATACTAGTCCATTCATATAAAATGTGGGTGTTATCGGCATTGCAAAATTAAACTGGTTAAACAGCCCTTCTCCCCAGGAAACCTTCAGTGGCACAGACAGTGGGAGTTGTGATACAAAAATGTGACTTGTTCAGGCTCCATTTTTCTCTACATTTGGTTTTCTTTCTTTCTGTGTTACACAGTTGGGGTCTTCCATATCCTTGGATTCTTTATCCTATCCATGGATTGAAACTCAACCACACTCCGGGGGTGTGTGTTCCACTGTCAAACAACTCTCAGAATATATATATATTCCCAAAAGGAAACCTTGATTTTGCTATTTTATATAAGGGACACCAATTTACTATGCCATTGCATTTAATAGGACTAGAGCATCCACAGAGTTTGATTTCCATTGGGGGATCCTGGAACCAAATCCTAGTGAATACCAAGGGCCCACTGTAGTGATAACTTGTATTTTCTCCTATGTGTGTAGAGAGTGGTTAGCAATATTATGCTGGGAAAAAATGGCTTATGCTAAAATAAATGTTTTAGGTGTCAGAAGACTACTTTTATTTCCCCTTTTACACAAAACCTTCAGCATAAGCTGAAAGCCACATAAGGAAAGCCCACATATGGCACAGGCTGAGTGTAGATTTTTTCTTCTTCTGAAAGTGGGAATTTTCTTGGGAATGTTGGAGTATGACAAGATTTGCAGATTTTAAGAGCATACATAGAGAAAATGTTGTTGTGAAATAACTTATTTCCTTGATCACCAGCAACTATTCAGTTTCACACAAGATGACTTGCATGCAGACATACAAGGATGCTGGCATTCTTATTGCAACAAGAATACCACCATCTTTGTGTGTCTACATTCAAGTAATCTTTTGTGAAGTTGAATAGTTGCTGGTGGTCAGGATACTGATAGTGGAGAAGGAACTGATATTTCTTCATTGGCAACTAATAGTTAGGTATGTTTTCTTTGTGGGAAAAATGTCTCCAGGCTTATGGGTACTGAAGGAGAGGTATATGTTGTTACTCTTTGGGAATCTGACATGGAATTAGTAACTACAGAAGTTTTATCATGAGGGTGTTATTAACGTATATACCACCTTTCTCTTAACAGACTGACTCAAAGCAGTCTATTTGCTTCTAATACATTCCACTCGTTTAATAATCAGACAATACAGAACAATATATGTCTTCATTACCTTCTCATTGCTAAGAAAGAGGTGTTATAAATTTTTGATATCCCACCAACCATTCAGGAGTAAGAAGGAGGACAGAGTGTTCTGTGTGCATTTTTATATTTTTATCTGACAAATGGTAATAACAGAGGTTGTTAAAAGTGCTCTTTTCGTTGGCTATGCTGGCTACAGCTGCTGGGACTTGCAGTCTCACATCTGGAGGGCTTCATGATTCCCACTTTAATTTATACATATGAACAGTGGATTCCTATTGCTGTCAACATTTAAAAATTTATAACAAGTGAACTGAAGCTGCGGTGACACTATATTTACTGGTAGCCTTAAAATTATAAAGAGCTCTGCAAAGAGCATTACAGTAGGTCTGCAGCAGGATTCTCCACATATCCAATCAGTATAAAGAGCTTATAGTGGAAATGAAAATTAAGCTACTTGTATCCAAGAGAGCCTTTTTAAATACAAAGAACAACAGTATCACATTATGAATGTAATAATTTGTCAGAGCAGCAACTAATGATCTAAAAAAGATACATAATACCCCTTTGTTATGTTTAGATTTTGGTCAAGATATTGAAATCAAAGCCATATGTACCAGCACATTTTAAAACTTTACGCTGAAATTGAATCCATCTTGGGGGGAAAAATGAATTCAGCATATATGCATGACTTACAAAATCTTAACCCAGCATTCGCCACTTAACACAGCAGTTAAAATGAAGCCTGTATTGCAATGTGAGGGTAATATTTATTGTCAGTGGTCAAAGTAAACTACTTAGAAAGAGCACTGTGACAGGACCTTCCTTATATACCTGAGGTTACCTTTTACTTCTTCTTCACAGAAGGCCCTTTGTCAATCACATCTGCCCTGCCTGACCCTTTTAGCATTTTCCCTAAGTGTATAAGGTCATAAGTGTCTTCCTCTTCTTAAATCAATATCTTAAGTAGTGTGTATTTGCCTTTGTTCAGAGTGCATAGAATTCCTTCAAACAGAGACATCTGTTGTGAACTATAAATAGTAACTTTATCAAATAACATAAAAAACCCTACGTATCTTAGGGCCCGAAGAGACAGACGTTCCAGACCCTTCCGCGTAAGGCAAATAGCATGTATGCTCGAGCCCCATTGAAAACATTGGGGCTCGTGCATGATGTGCGGCGTGGCACACACACCATTGAAACTTCCGTCGCGTGGCTTTCAGCATAAGGTGAAAGCTGCATAAAAGGTGCCTGTGTATGATACGGACGCACTGTAATTTCATGTTTGGTTGTACATACACTTCACTTTTGTTTACCCACATGAGACTAGCTTCCAAAGTCACAATTAAAACATACATACAAAATTGCAATTACAATAGAGATAAAGTAATGTTGGACAGACTCTGGCTACCATCTTCCACTAATGGTAAATAAACAGGAACCCAAACTCCAAACTCTTCATCCTTTCTTACACAGTATATTTTTGAATTAAGAAATTAAGAATGTGAACATCATGCATAGCTCTTTTGATTAAGAATGTGTGTATGTTATGCATTACTCTAAATTTAAAAATCCCTGCTTACAACTTGATTGTCTCTTTTAAAAAGACTGTGAAATTATTTTGTACAGCAAATTGTCTTGTTACGATATGTCAGAAAGAAATTGATGGATTACATCCTCACTGCTCTTCCTTGCAGGTATCCTTGAAATAAGAACAGTAGCAGTTGGAATAGTGGCAATCAAAGGAGTGGCAAGTGAATTCTTTATAGCCATGAACAAGGTTGGAAAACTATATGGAAAGGTACTGGCATCATTATTAGTAGCAGCTTGTATTTAATGTAGAAACAATAAATATGCTTTGAATACACACACACACATTACATTTTATACAGTGACTACTGTTTGTGTGAGAAGATGGGGGAAGCTTATACACTATTGCTTTTACAGACCAATGGGAATAGCTCCTCAACCCTGTCTTGCCTTGGAATACACTCACTTGAGATCAACTGAACGTTGGCTCTCATGAGCCATATAAAAGGAAGCAGGAAGTTGCTGTTGGCAAGCTTGTTAGCAGCTCCTTGGCTCAGCTTCATCTTTCCCTCCTCTTGTCTGAGACAATTGCCTAATCACTTTTGGTTTTTCCACTGATCCAGCCAATACCACCCATGGCCACCTCCCTGATGCGTTTAACAACACACAAGTTTCAAGTGCATAGTCATCCCTATGAAGTGATGCACTGGGTTCTGCTAGCGCTGTCCCACTGACATGCCATCTTCTGCCCTGCTCCTGACTGAACACAACAGGTTTCCTTACACCCACAGTACACCTTATGATGCAAAATGGCTGGAAGAAAGATATTTCAGGGACGTAGCCAGGATTTTAGGAAGGGGGGGTCCAGACTAAGTGCCACCATTATATTGGGGCTTGGGTGCAGCGGCGCAGCAGCACACACCATTCATTTTTCTAACGGAAGGCGGGGTCCGGACCCCAAGAACCCCCCCTTGGCTACATCCCTGGACATTTCTATACTGAGGTCCATTACAATTTATGTGAACCACTTCAATTCAGTACATTAAATGTAAATTCTGCAATTTTCTTGGTTATCATCCAGGGTTCCACCCAAATTATGTCTGAATATTTTTATGTTAATGAAAATTATCCCTCCTTAAAAGTGTGCAAGATACTTGCATAAGAAAATAGCAAATAGATACATTTTTAAGAGGCATGTTGCATATTTCAACATCAGATTTTGTTGTTGTTGTTATATGGCCCTCTCAGGTATTTCAGTGTTCATCTTATTATCTGTTGCCATTCTTTTCTTCTTCTTCTAACAGAAAATGTGCAATGAAGACTGCAACTTCATAGAACGGATTCAAGAAAACCATTATAATACATATGCTTCGGCAAACTGGACCCACAAAGGGAAGGAGATGTATATAGCATTGAGACAGAATGGTGCCCCTAAAAAGGGCACAAAGACAAGCAAAGAAGACACATCGTCCCATTTCCTTCCACTGCAGTTATCCTAATTATATATGGAGAACCAGTTCCAGCAAACATTTTCATTTGAAAAAGTGGACTGTTTGAAAGTACAAGAAAGAGAAGCTGGAATACTACTGAAAAACTGAACAAGCTGGACTTGGGTGTTTATGTTTATTTTTAAGAGACTGATTATTAAAAAAACTGAAGATATACATTACATCAGACTTAGTGACTAAAAGTTGTAAAAAATTGTAAAGAGTTGTACAATCATGTTAGTGTAAGTGTAACTTTGCAGATTCTTAAATTAAATTTACCCTTACGCGTTAAGTCATGACTTGATTATCTGATCATATTTTATTTAAAATAAACCTATCTGCTTAATTAAACATGGCTGCTATAATAATAATAATAATAATAATAATAATAATAATAAAGCAGATGAAAATATTATGTAAAATATGTGGACTTGATGGCTGCTTGAATGAGAGTTCAGATGATCAAGTCAGTACTAATCGTGGAGGCTGAACAGTATTAAATACTTCCCAGGAAAACAAAATTGTATAAGTATTAAAACAATCTGAAATTGGAGTACTGTTTATTCAGAAAATAAAGCTAGTATGGAAGATGAAGGTTGCACCACTGCAATATATTCATATGTATTAGTACAAACAACTAATGCTGCTCTGAAAGATGTTACAAAATAGTGTATATAAAATAATATTAATAAGGAAAATGTACTTCATCTCACTTTCCTCAAAATAACCTTTTATATAACGACGAAGTAAAAATTCAGACATCATCATATGGGTCTCTATGTAACATAACCTATATTTTTATATAACTCCTGTTAGGGCATATGGCTTCTGATTCCCCACACACACACCATTATTCAAGCTTTCTCTGTTGTTACAGCATTAAACTTTAAGTTATAGTTGAACTTTATTGTTTTAAGTTATTTAAACTGATGTTATTTATAAAAAAAAGTATCAAGCTGCATCTGTTTCATATGATTTTGATTCTAAAGGAATAGCAAAACAGTCTGGCTCAAAGGCCACCTCCTCCCACCCCCTACTTCTATGATCAGACACAAAGTCTAGTACACAACACTCTTGCCAATGTGCACTGGATAACAGACAAAAACGACAGCCTGCAGCAATTCCTACAATGCAAGTTTCAAATGGAACAACCCCAAAAATGCAAAAAACAAAACAAAACCGAAAAACCCAGTGCCATATTCTCCTTCCAATTGTCTGATACTATGCCCAGAGTCATAGCAGACACTATTAACTTATGTTTCTCATAAATATTGGGCCATAACCTTGTTGGCTTGTATGGAGGCTGGTGCTTATAATTAGGTATCAGAGATCATCTGAAATAAAGGGAAGAGTTTATAAAGCAGACCGAGAAAGATGGAGCCCACTGGCTACAACTACATTGCTAAGAAGGAGGTAACACGCAGTGAGGATAAATGCAACTAATTACACAACTGATTCCACCCAGACTGTACCCCAGGCCCTACACTCCAGATCATTTTGGATGGACAACTGGTTTCTTGGGTTAGACACAGGGTGAAGCCCCTGAGAGATGAACTCCCATTGTGAGTATAGGACAGAAACAAACACAGAAAATTGAAGTGTACAGGAGTGAGCATACCCCACCTCCTATCCTAATCCGGCTGTGAGAAAAATACAAGCAAATTGGTATCTCTGTCTGCTCCCTACTACCAAACTCATCTCAGACTAAAATAAAATTATCTAGCAGGGCCAACTTTCTGTGCCACCGTATAGTTGTTAATGTTCAGCCATGATGTTGAAAAGGACTATAAAACCTATCTGAATGGTGGCAGAGGTCAAAAGAGGATAAGTCTTTTGTTGAGGAAGCAAGAATGGAAACAGCACAAAGAGAAAGTGTTGCTGGGAACCCTAACCATCTCTTTCTCCTCATCCTCCATTGTCCCCTGCAGGCACATAGCTGGCACAGGACATCTAGCAAGAGATAGAAAAGTTAGTAGAAAATGATCAATGTGTTTAGTTTGTCATTGGTGAGCTAAAAATTAATTCAGTTATATTTTTGTTAGGAGAAAAAAAGATAACTATTAACATGATATGTTTATGTTACATTTCCATTTAAATTTAATGCCTGCACTAGAAGCCTTACCAGAATAAAGATGGAAAACATCATGATTTTACCCCATCCCCCATCTCCGGTTTTGAGCTTCAGACCGAAGGAAACACGTGCATAAATTTATGAAGACACCACTGTTCATCTGCACCACCAAAATTGATCTTGTGTAATGCAAAGATCAGGGGGAAGGGGAGGCAGCCAGGGAAAGGAGAAGAAAGGCAACAAATAGAGCAAGGAGGAAGCTGGGGTTCCGAGGCAAGAGAGGGAGCAGAAGCAAAAAGGTGAGGCAGAAGAGAGACCAAGGGAGACATAGTCTTGAGCCTCAGCAAAGGGGCAGCACAGGAGGCTAGAAGGGGCAGGCAGGCTTAAGGAGACTACATGTGAAAGCAATCTAGAAGTCCTAGCAGACCCCAAGTTGAACACGAGTCAACAGTGTGAAGCGGCAGCTAAAAAAAACCCAATGAGATTCTAGGCTGCATCAATAAAGGTATAGTGTCTACGTCAAGGGAAGTAATAGTGCCACTCTATTCTGCTTTGGTCAGGCCTCACCTGGAATACTGTCCAGGTGTGGGCACCACAATTCAAAAAGGGTGTTGAGAAACTGGGATGTGTCCAAAGGAGGGTGACTAAAATGGAGAAGGGTCTGGAAACCAGGCCCTATGAGGAATGACTTAGGGAGCTGGGTACGATTAGCCTGGAGAGGAAACAGTTAAGAGGTGATATGATAGGGATGTCATATTGAGGATGAAGCAAGCTTGTTTTCTGTTGCTCCAGAGAATAGGACCAAGAGCAATTAATTCAAAACCACAGGAAAAGAGATTCCACCTAAACATTAGGAAGAACTTCCTGACAGTATGAGCTGCTCAACAGTGAAACACACTCCCTTGGAGTATGGTAGTCTCTCCCTCTTTGGAGGTTTTTAAACAGAGGCTGAATGACCATCTGTCAGGAGTACTTTGATTGTGTATTCCTGCATGATAGGCAGTTGGACTGAATGCCCTTTGTCAAATAAAACATATCATATCATATCATTCAACTCTATGGTTCTAATTTCCTAAGATTTTCTTAGGCAAGAAACACTGAATGTGTGTTTTGCCAGTTCCTTCTTTGAATGGTGCATTATTGAAAATCCCTTTCCTTATCAAAAATTATTTCTTGAAAGCCTATCAAAATAATAATTTAAAAAATCTGTCTGCTTATGGAAGCAAACAAGAATAGAGTCAGTCTAGCCTCCCTAGAAAGGAATCACCAGAGTTTGGGAACAGCCACCAAGAAGTCGTTATCCATGTTCTACCAGATGGAACTTTGAATGGGGTGAATCTGGCAGATGGGCCTCCTCTGAAAATCACAGGGCAGGTTTTATGGGAGGATATGGTCCTTCACTTAGCCTGGATTCCAGCATTATAAGGCTGTATAGGTCACTGTCAGCATTTTGAACTAAGCACAGAAATAGAATTATACCCTGTGGAGCTATTGAAAAAAGGGAGCTGTATCCTCCTTGTAATGTTATCTGGTCAGAAATGTGGCTGCAGTCCTTTAGGACAGCTGAAGTTTCTGAGCATTTTCCCAACAACCTACATACAGTCCACTGTAGTATCTAAAAAGGAAGCAAACCAGGAATGGGTACAGCTGGAGCACAAGCTTTAACTGCAAATCAACTCCTGGCTACTGCAGAATATTCAAAGAAAATCTTCAGATCGAACCACTTTACAAACATATTATGGCAGCCTACTCTTGCATAATTATGCTCTGTGTCATTCCTTGCTTTCTCCCCAGAATCCAAAACTTGGAAATTAGAAATATTTAGTCTTATTCCTCCAGCTGAATAGTATTTTGTAAAATACTGATACATTACTGGTTTCATATTAATGCTTAATCTATATGCTTGGATCTATATGAAGGTCTTTTTTTATAATAATTTAATCACTGTTATTGCTGCCAGAAGAAGAACTGTACACTTTACAAACAACCATTCAATAATTTTCTTATGTCTGTTGTCTCATACTTACAAGACCGTGATTGATGCAGCGGTTTTATAAATGATGATGACTTAGTAAAGGAATCTCTTTTTTGTTTTAGCAACAACCATATCTTCCACTCCTTCCAAGCAAATTTTCGTGGTTTGAAACCTGCACAGCATAAATTACATTTTTTCAAAAAAGTGGCACTCATTGAACTACTACTATATCTATATTACCAGTCTAAAAGGCTGTTTAAATTACAAGACACTAGTAAAGAAACTTTACATTGGCCTTATTTATCAAAAGAACTTCCTAGTTCCATAATAAATGAAGCCAAGAAATGAAGACAGACTTTCTGAAACCAAACTGAAATTGCATATAGAAAGCATTGGAATAACATGTAATTTCAAAATCAGTTATTCAATTCTCTGTTTGTCTTGTCATGTTGTAGATGTACAGTTACTGAATGTGTAGATATGACAGAATTGGTCAGGGCCACATGGAGCAAAAATACTTTATTGTATGCCTCTTTCCTGCAGTTCAAGAACACCAATTACCATCAAAAACCTCCCTAAAAAGAGCAGAACAGAATAACAGGGATGGAAAAGATGTTTTACAGCCAGAGATTAAAATAGCTTTCCTTTTTCAGCTTTCAAAATGAGGATGAGTGGAGGTGAAATAAAAAGAACATTAATCTATTTAAAGAAAACTGAGTATGAGAACTAATACTCATAAAATGCACCAAGAAATGTATACAGTATTAGAAGGTTAGTTAGTTGGTTAAAAGTTTATTGAATGGTCAGTCAACCATATCAAAACAGTTAACATCAAACATTGTAAAATATGGGGAAGCACAGTACATGAAATGCAATGGAAAAAATAGGCTCAAGTAGGATAAAAGATAAATTAATAGTAATTAATTGTCATCTTGTAATTGAAAGATGATAAAATGTAAAACCAATATGTTTAAATAAATTCATCACCTTTGCAACCCCAATGTGTTCAATAAAACATGTTCTCAGTTGACCATCCCTAACTAGCATTTCTAAAGACTATTTGCACCTTGAAGGAAATAAGACAGCTGTTTATTGCAGTCCAAGTATGCAGTTCTAGCAAGCATTGTCTGTAGGTACTGGGCCCTTACTGTTGCATTGTTGACAGCCCTATGAGGAACGGTTTAGGGTGCTGGGTATGTTTTGTCTGGAGAAGATTAAGTGTTGATATGATAGACCTGTTTAAATATTTGAAAGGATGTCATCTTGAGGAGGGAGCCAGCTTGTTTTCTGCTGTTCCAGAGAACGGGACCCAGATCAATGGATGCAAGCTACAGGAAAAGAGATTCCACCTCAACATTAGGAAGAACTTGCTGACAGTAAGGGCTGTTTGACAGTGGAACAAACTCCCTCGGAGTGTAATAGAGTATCCTTCCTTAGAGGTCTTAAACAGAGGCTGGATGGCTTTGATTGAGAGTTCCTGCATGGCAGAAAGGGGTTGGACTGGATGGCCTTTGTGGTCTCTTCCACCTCTGTGATTCTATGATACTAAGTCTTGGGGATGCCTTGAATTTCAACGAGAAAACAGTTCACAAAAGTTTATACCATAATATGGGTAAATCCTATAAATAATTCCCAAAGAATGATCCATGTTAAATTCAGTAGGGTTTATTTTGGAGTGGAGATGTATAACGTGGCACTGTAAATGTATACACTTGTAAGGTGTCACAATATGACCATTTGTGCTATCCAGTGGTTATCCCTGTGGTCCCTAATGGGTGGCCATATTAGTGGCCACACACATGTTGCACCACCATTAGGGACAACAGGACTGGAGGTCCTACGTTTTTCATATCCGCGGTGTGTGTGTGTGTGTGTGTGTGTGTGTGTGTAACAGATCTCCAAAGGATACCAAGGTTTGACTATAATTCTTACTGTGATGTTATTAATAATTCAGCAAAACAGAAAATGCAGACTGATATCATGTAAAAATACTGATTTTGAAAAGACCTAATGCCACATATTTCAAAGATTTTGTTTATTTATTTGTTAAAGGAAATTAACATTACTATACCTCTTATCCACTGGAAAACTAAATCCATCAATTCTTCTTTAAACTCATCATTAAAATGTCTATAGGATTCAGGAAAAGCTTCACAAAAACTAACATAGATGGTTTGTGACAAGCAGTCAGGATACATCTAGAAAATACAAACTATGCTAAATTTAAATCATAAATAGTTGGCCATGCCTATATATTAAATAAACAGGTGAAATATAGTTTAAAAGAAACCTGCATTTAAACATAGGTAAGGGCACATCCACACTGATTAAAAAGACCAGAAATTTCCTGGTTTTGTTCCTATCCTTTTCAGTTTTATTTTTAAGCTACATTAACATTTTGTTTAACTCTGGTACAATCAGAGATATTTTATACCAGCTCCCAAATTCAGGTCCAAAACACAATGCACAAATAATAAATTTGGAGATTGCTTTAACTGCCCTGGCTCAATGCTAGGGAACCCTGGAAATTGTAGTTTATTGTGGCACCAAAGCTCTCTGATAGAGAAGGTTAAATGTTTCACAAAACTACTGTTTCCAGAATTCCCTAGCATTGAGCCTGCGGAGGTATAGCAATCTCAAACTGGATTATTTCTGCAGTGTGTTTTGGACTTCAGTTTATTTTAACCCAGTATAAAAATCAGAAAGAAACAAGAACAAAATCTGGGACTTCTGAATCAGTCTGCATGTGCTCTAAATCAGTATTTCTAACTACACACACACACATGCATACTGAGTTCAGCAAACAAGCATGGTAGTTGAAACAATAAGTAAGCATGGCAGCTGAACACCTTGTAAAGCTGGGCTATTTAGTAAGCATATGGAGATTATTATGAAGAAACATGTTATCAACTAAAATGAACCCCAGAAGCTTTATAAACCAAGGAGACATGCATGAGTTATCATGGAATCACCACTATAAGCAACCAGAAATCCTAAACATTAAATTACAGCATCAGAGGGCAACTTGCCAAATCCCATCATCTTTCACCACTAGCTACACTGACCACGGCTAACTGTGAATTGTGGTCCAACAACATTTGGAGGGCCACAAGTTAAGGAATGTGATTTAAGGGTATGCGTTTTCCTCCCATCACAAGCAGAGTAGGTGATGTAGTGGTTTTCATCCTCCAGAAGACTATACTTATGGGGCAACGCATACCTAAATGACATGCATATTTTTTTTGACCACAAGAAATTCAGGAGATGTGGTCTCTAACACCAACATATCTCCTTATAAAGTGTAGATTAGGCTATGGGCAATGCCTGAAGATGCAGCCACTCGTAGCAGAAAAAACAGTTGTGATAAAGGGACTTGCAGATAAAACAGAGAATTAAAAAGGCTGTAGGATTTAGATACGTTTATCTCTAGATATAAGAGGTATCTACAGGCCCTCTTCAGTATCCCATTAGTCACAGCAATATGCTGTGTGAGGACATGGGAGAGGGCATTATCTGTTGTGGCACCCCAGTGAAACACTATCCCCTTGGAAGCCTGATTGGTGCTTTTCGGCACCAAGTAAAAACACAGTTGTTTAAGCTTCTTGGACCTAACTGATTTCACAAAACCCTTCGTATGCACTTATTTGCAATTCATTTTAAGCTATTGTGATCCTTTTAATCTGTCTTTTAATTTGCTAATTGTTTAATATGTTTTTAGCCCTTTAAAAGTATTTTAATTGTTTATTATTTGAAATTTGTTAAACTGGTTTTATTTTACGCTGCCCTGAGATCTTTGGATAAAGGGCAGGACAAAAATATTTATATCAATCAATCAACAATATAAATATAGTTGAATAGGAGACACAGTAATACACAAACAGGATGTCAAAAGGATGCATCTTTTTGTCCATGCCTCTGATAAGGGAAGAATGAACAGGAGAAACATTCACAGTTACAAATAATGAATTGGTGCCATTACCTGAAAGAAAGGATCTTTTATGTAATTGGGAGTACTCAACAGAAGTGCCACAAAGCTATCTGATATTCTGTCAAAAAAGTGATCCTGTTCGTCTTCATCAGGCTTAGTGGGGAAAATATCAGGAAAACATATTATGAGTATTCATATTTAATACCCCTAGTTGCATTGCATTTAAACATGAGTACAGTTCAAGACATGACAAAATGATTCCATCAATAGGAGCTTTCAGAAGATTACTAGGCATTAGACACTTAAGTGACATGAAACTGTAATATTTGCAATAAATCTAGCACTTGATCAGTTTTTATGCACTTTAGCGTGCTGATCAGCTGATGTTCAACTTTTCTTTTAGCCTCTTTTATGTCATTTATCTTGATATCTGGACATAGTTAAATGAGGGAGAAAGAGGTAAAGAATTTATAATGCAAATGAATATTCTGGTCAATACAGGTTTTTGATTTGCATTTTAGAGTTCACTAGAGCTGCAATCCTATGAGCTAGTCCCACTGAACATGAAGGAAGTTATCATTGAATACACATGTACATGATTATGCCCCGGATCAGACAGGCTAGTGGCATCTCAAACCTGGGAGTCACCCAGTGCAGGAGGTGAGGCTTTGGGGTAGGACTTCAAGGGCAGGGCCAAAGGGCACACCCGCACCTCCCTGCCTGGTGCAGCCTTACATGCGAATAAAACCGCACTGGGCAAGGAAGTGAGAGCATACCCCAGGCCTCTCTTTCCCTGCCCGCCGTGGCTTTACATGTGAGTAAAGCAGCGCTGGGCAGGGAGGTGAAGGCATGCCCCACACCTCTCTCTCCCTGCCTGGTGCTACCTTACACATGAGTACAGCTGCACCAGACAAGGAATTGATGGCGCGCCCCAGGCCTCTCCTTCCCTGCCATGCACCTTCATGCATGGCAGGGAGATGTGGGGGGGGGGGCAGTTCAGCTGGGTATTACCCAGCTTCTGGGGTCTCACCCAGTGTGGTCCACAGACTCTGTACCCCCAAGTGATGTTACTGAGACAGGCCAAATAAAGTGGCTTCCGGCCACTTTGGGGCGGAGTGTGCATATGATGCACACCCTGGGGTGGCCAGAAGTCGCTCAGAGTCTGCCTGAGGCAGCCCCAGGCTGCCAGCAGAAAGAGCGGGGAAAGCCCACTCTTTGCTGGTAGCCCATTTGGGACTGTGGCAGCAGCCCATTTTCAGAGCAGGCTGTCCAGTTGCCATGGTCCCATGCTGATCAGGAGCTGACTGGGGCTGGAGAGGCCAGAGGCCAATCTGCTTCACCCCACTGTTGTAAAGTAAAAATTGCTTCCATGTTCATATATAAAAAAACAAATATGGCAAAATGTTTGTAGCCATTGCAAACTCCCTGATTAAGCTTAGTGAATTGCAATAGCAATTGCATTTACATTTCTATACCATTTAATAATGAGCTCAGTTTACAGTCTGTAAGCCAGTTGGCCCCAACAAGCTGGGTACTCATTTTACCGACTTACAAAAGGATGGACGGCTGAATGGACCTTGGAGTCCTGGAATCAAACTCACAATGTTGTGGCTATAGTGCTGGCATTTGACCACTGGGCCACCAAGGGCTCCTTATAAATGCAATGAATGCAGCAATTTTTTTCTACCTAAAATCAGAGATGCTCCCTCTTGCAACACATTTTATGACCTACACCTGCAATAGAAAGCACTTGAAGAGCTTTTTTAAAAACCTACAAATATCTATGCACATTATCACAGATGTACTAATACACAGTAAAAAAATTAAATGTCCAATTTATGTTTTTTTAAAATAAAATGGGGAAAAACATAATGAGCAAAGATCTGTTCTTCATACCTTGAATTTATGAAGAAACCACCACCAAAAACAATCTTGTAAAATTGCTAGAGATGCTTCTGAGAAAAATAATTTCTTCAAAACTTTTACATTCACTCCCTGTCAAAACAAGAAGGGAAAACATAATGAGTGGTAATGAAGCCCCTTTCAACTAGTCTCAAACAGATTTATTCCCAAAAGTGTCCTTAAAATGCAATGCATTTATTCTAATGCAGCTCACTCTGGACCTCAACCATGTTTCCATGTATCTACTACTATGTTGTAATATGCAGATTATACATATATCATGATGAGGAGAAGGAGGAGTATCACAGTTTGGTGCAAAGCATAATAAAAATACATACCTTATACAGCATGGTGTAGTGGTTTGAGCATTGGACTACAACTCTGGAGATCAGGGTTTGATTCCCCATTCAAGCACAAAAAACACTGAGTGACCTTGGCCAAATCACACACTCTCAGCCTCAAAGAATGGCAATGGTAAACCCCTTCTAAAGAAACTTGCCAAGAAAAGTCTATGATAGGTTCGCCATCAGTCAAAAATAACTTGGAAGCAAACAACAACACCATGCAGCATTAAAATCACAGAATCATAGCATTGAAAGAGACCACAAGGGAGATCCAGTCCAATCCCTTCCATGTAGGAATACACAATCCAAGCACTCCAAACAGATGGCCATCCAGCCTCTGTTTAAAGCCTCCAAAGAAGACTCCACCATACTCCAAGGCAGCAGGTTCCACTTTTGAACAGCTCTTACCATCAGAAACTTCTTCCTAATGTTTAGGTGGAATCTCTTTTCCTATAGCTTCACTCCACTGCTCTGTGCCCTAGTCTCTGGAGCATCAGAAAACAAACTTGCTTCATCCTCAATATGGCATCCCTTCAAATAATTAAACATGATCAAAATGTTGTCCCTTAACTTTCTCTTCTCTAGGCTACCCATACCCAGCTCCCTAAGCCTCTCCTAATAGGGCTCAGTTTTCAGACCATTCATCATTTTGACCACCCTCCTCTGGACACACTCCAGCTTCTTTACATCCTTCCTTAAATGTGGTGCCCAGAACTGGACATGATATAAAGTGGTACTATCACATCACAGATTTTTGCCCCAGGAACTCAGGACACCTCTCAAGAGATCTAGTCAGGCCCACAAACTACTGATTCTGTACCCCTCAGCAGGGAGTCCCCTACCACTATGACATACCTCCTCTGAAATTTGGCAAAGGTCAATCCATGTGCTGTACCTTCCAAGGTTTTGTGCCCATTCTTTAAGGACTAACACCACTGCTCTTCTTGCTTCCCATTACTGAAAAGGAAGAAAGCTCCAAACTGATTCTACAGCTTCAAATTCACAAAATTATCCCCAGTCCTTCTAATTCTACATGTCACATTCCTCCAACTGTCTATCTCCTGTGTATGCAAACTCACCTCCTCCCCAGGGACATGCCTTGTGTTCTGCTTTCTCCAAGAAATCCTCACGCACCCTAATATGCTGCAGAGTGGATAAACAGGCCTCAGCATGCTGGATGTTCTCTTTCAACAGGGCAACCATTTTGCTATAGGTGTAGCTACCCAGATCCTTTGGCAAGAACACCAACATATCACAATGGTTACAGGTGATTGCAGCAGCTTCTCACTGTCTATATTCAGTTGTCTGAAGTAGGCACGTAACCAGAAGTCAGGGTCTCCCCCTCAAAACACTCCTGTAGGTCTTTCCTGTTACCCAAACTCTGGTTGCTGTGCTCCAGGGACTGGGACTGCACCTATATAGAGATCTAGTAGCTGCTAACTCTTCCAAGTCTCTGACTCACTTCCTTAAAAACACAATGCAATATTTCTACACATGGTGTCTGGTCAAGTTAAGGTAAAAGCTTTACAAATGGTGATCTTGGTTCCAATCCCTTAGTTCTGTGTAAAGGATTATGACAACTGACAAGTCCCATAGACTCAGCTGAGGGGTAGACACTGAGTTGAACATACTTATGCTCATTCAGTGTCTTACGCATTGTCTGGCAGAGCAAAAGGCTGCAAAGAACAAAGAAGCCTTGGCCTATGACAGTGGACATCTAGGCCAGTGGTCCCCAAACTGTACCCTATAAGCCATGTTGGCCAATAGTCTTGGTTTCTGGGAGCTGAAGTCCAAAATCTCTTAAAGGGCACAGTTTAGGGACCACTGATCTAGGCAGTGGCAATTCATGGTCTGAGCAGGGAGAGCACCTCTCTCCATCCCTGCAGGATGAAGTATCCCATGTTTTCAGATCGTGGGCCATCAGCATCCATTACTCATGAACCACCAGTTCATCACTAAGTGGTGAACAATGTTAATCTATACTAGTATGTATAAAGTCACAACTTCTTTTTAATGAAAAAAAAAGTGGATACACATTTGAAAGAGTGATTAAACTTCTGGAGCTATGTATACAAACAAAAGAAACTGGCAGTAAGGAGGAAAAACAGCCCTCCCCTACTTTTCTGCTATAAATTTCAAATTCTTGGGCCATGTTTCATTTTTTAAAGTTACAGATTTGTAACATGCACATTTCTGTGTAACATGCAATTTGCCAACCTGGCTGTTATAAACAATGCTGTATTGGTTGTACATACATGTCAAAGGCACTAAGCTTTTCTTTAAAAAGATGTTGATGTGTGGTCTATATTGGTAAAATAGAGTATTGATGTAGTGCAAGGAGAACCAAAGCATGAAATTCTGCAAATCACCTAGTGAGTATGGAGCCCAAATGTGGTCTACCATTTTAGTTCCTCCATGTAACATTTAGTAGCGGTAATTTGAATGGCATTTTGGGGACTTGTAACGGAAAAGTAAGATAATTTCCTTGATTGATCAGAATAGTTTTCTTGGGGAAATCACACTGCATCACAATTGGCAAATTATTCTTATAGTAATGAAACCAAGAACTGACCTTTAAAGACAAATTGTACCTTATTAAGTCATGTAATGTAAATCTACAAGAATAACTTACTCTTCAACTACAGCCTCGTATAACCGTTTTAGAACTGACCCCAGTTAATGGTTTGATCAATACTCATTTTCTCTAGAGTAAGCAATCAATTATTATGTGTTCTGTGATTGTAGCAATTATTTTATGGGATTTAAAATTGATCTTGTTTGTTAATGCTACATTACCAGCCTTCAGATGGATGCTTAGTTTCTAAGACAGTTTTGGTTTCAAAAGACTATATGTGAAAGCACGAATCTGGCAGAGATCTAGAGGGAGGTTTGCTATTTAGATGAAAAGAGGAGCCAATAGAGCTCAAATGCAATGGCTTCAAACTATTACATCCCCTAAAAGGTCTGGTTCTTCTCATACTTGACACAACTTGGCCTTGAGCAAATGACAGGATATTAATAATTACCACAATAAAATAAATCTGACAGTGTTAAAGTTTCTAAGTCCCTAAAATGTCATAAGCTTCTAAACATACAGTTTGTAATCTTAGGTCTGAAACACACGGCAGAAATAATTCAGTCTAACTGTCCTGGCTCAATGCTAGGGAATTCTGGGAACGGTAGTTTTGTGAGACATTTAGCCTTCTCTGTCAGAGAGCTCTGCTGTCACAATAAACTACAAGTCCCAGGGTTTCCTAGCACTAAGCCAGGGCAGTTAAAACAGTCTCAATCTGGATGATTTCTGAGTGTGTTTTGGGCTGGCTCAAAAATATTAACAGAAAAATAGGGGGGAGGTGTCTTAGATGTCTATACACTAACACAGAGCATGGGACATAAACAAGATGAACTTGAACACCTAGCACAGCAAACCAAAAACTATATAAGAAGCATCATTGAAACTTGGTAGGATGAATCTCATGGCTGGAATGTGGTAATAGAGAGGTATAATCTTTTAAAGAGAAATAGGCCAAACACAAAAAGAGGAGAATGTGTGATTCGCAGAGACCATGAAGAAGAAACAGTGCACAGTATAAACAATACAATACACTTTGTAGAGATACATAGACAGCAAAGAATATCTGAATATCCAAACGCGTTTCAACAAATGACTTCCTCAGTGGTAAAATAGTGCTAAAGAGATGGAAATAAACTAATTTGTATATAGTATACATGTGAACAACACATGATATTATAACATAATAATCAAACAGATGCACCTGTAAGGGCAACAGAATAATTATCCTATTACATATACTGGATGACTCATTGGTAATAGGATAATTATTCTGTTGCCCTTATATCATGTATATAAAATACATTACATAATATTTATCAATTTTAAGAGACCATTTTGAAAGGTTGATTTAAAATGGCTTTCGTAATAAATCATGTGTATCAAAACAAAACTGTTTTAAGTCACTGCAGGACTTTATCCTTACAGGTTACCTTGAAAGTCTGAACTTTTAGAACTGAATCCCAGAGACGTGCAGGTTCCAGATTGTTCGGTAGCTTTGTCAGTTTCTGTACGTTGAAACCAGGGAACTTGAAATTCTAAAAAGAATTACAAGGTTTACTCAAATATGAATCCAATTATTTTAGAAAGGTAACCTCATTTAGAAAGTTGGTATACCCAGAGAAACGTAGAGGCAAACTACTAATCACATTCTATACATATTTCAAATGCATGAATAGAACTGGCAACACCTTTCCCTCCCTACAAACAAACATGCATGCTCACAACATGTATCAGACCTGTGTCATGTGGGGCTGAATTGTCCCTCCCCACGTCACTTTCTGACTCAATATGCCCTGCATTATTTGTCTGCAAAGCTGCTATTTCTAGTTAAAAGCACCCACCGGGGATAAAGCAGATGAAAAAACAGACATTAAATAACAATAAATAAACCAGGATCTTCTCATCTACCACTACAGTAACCATGTGTAAGACCAATTCTGCTGTGAAAGAGGGCCTTACCACATGAGCTTCCCCAACCACTACAATTTTGTTGTCTTTCAAAACGTCATTCAAGCTGGATCGTTGCTACCATACTTTCCTAACCATTGATACTATAGCATCTAATAGTACTAAAGCCATATCGCACATCCTCTGCATTGAATTAACCTCCTGAGCACATGGTGGGGGCTGGAAGAACACACACACACACAAATATGCACACAACACACAAACACAAAATGCTCACATAAGGCAGGGGGATGGTTGGGGAGGGGGAGCAGGGTTATGTATAGATGGGTGGAGGGAGACCCTTCCTTCGTATTTCTTCCCTGACAAGGGCTCATAGCAAGGCTCTAGAAAGGTAACGTCATTTAAACCTATGGTGAACCTATGGCATGCATGTCAGAGGAGGCATTCAGAGCCCTCTCTGTCGGCACACACGCCGTTGCCCCAGCACAGAGTTCATCAGAGTTTGTTACCAGAAAGCCAGGGGGAAGTGGGGCTGGGCTGCTCATTGAAAGCTCTATTACTGTATTGTGTTTTGCTTTCAAGACAAAAGATGTTAATGTACAAGGTTTTTTTTTTCTAAACTAAAACCTTGGTATTCTGGTTAAATTGCCATGTTAGAACTTTGTAATAAATAAGTGGGATTTGAGTTGCAGTAATAATAATAATAATAATACCAGTAATAATAATAATGTTTATTTATATTTCCTGCCTCTCCCAAGGATCATGTCAGAACATCATATATAGTACTTCTGTAATACTGACTACTAGTCTGTAACAGATTTGGTAAAAGTACCTCAACTGTTTTACAATTTGTGTCTTGTATGATGTCTGCAGCAACCTGAAATACATTTTAAACAAACATGTTTTAAAGTTATGCTAAATCCACTGAGAAACACAGTTTACTGACAGTATTAAACCTAAAATACTATTTGCTGAAAATATATGATCGAAAGATAGTATGAACATTTTTTGGATGGGAAACATGACATCGTCATTATTGTCATCATCATCATCATCATCATCATCATCAATATCCCACCTTCCTCCCAGTACAGGGACTCAAAGCAGCTAACAAATCTCAAACAGTCCAAGTTAAAACACTATAAAACATTCAAAATACAAGTTTAAAAAAACAATTATAAACCATGAGCATTTGCTCAAACAGTATTTTAACTTGGAAGTATGTCCAAGTGTGCTTAAACAAACTAGGATTATAAATCAACTATAAATTAGGCTTTATTCTAAACTTACAAATCTTGTGGGGAGGTGTTCTTGTTTACTGGTGAGCATATAAAATCATTATTTTGCTTTTAAACCCTATCTTAGTTGAAGGAGGCTGAGAAAGTCAGTGTAGCATAGTGATTTTGGTGCTGGACTAAGACTGGGAAATCAGGGTTTGAATTTCCATTCATCTAAGTGTGGGCAAGTCACACTTTCTATATGACAATGACAAACCTCTGAATAAATCTTGAGAAAATCAGTGATGATCACAAGCAAAATAAACCTTTTTCAGTTGTTTCCCCATTCATTCATGAGCCACTATTGGGGGGGGGGGAGATGCCCTGTAACTTGTATGTGTTCCTATGTTTATATATGCAACAGAACAAATTGGCAATGAGGTAAAAAAAGAAGTCCCGAGGCAGTAGAATGGTTATTACTTTTAAGATTTTGGTTGTGGAACAGAAATCACAATTATGAATGCCTCCCTTTGTAAGAAAATGTTTTGTTGTCAGAAACCTAGTAGGGCAAAGAATCCTTTTTTCTTTTGATGTGTTGGCTGATATTTTTAGATGCAAAACTGACTGTAGATTGTGCTTGTGATACTGACTGTGAGCTAGGGATATTAACAAATATATGTACTACCTTAAGTTTTTTGTTCCTCCTTATGTCTTGTGGTTCAGTAAAAGTATCTGCAACTTGCAAAGAACAAAGAATGCTAAGAATGTAAAGTATTTAAGTAATTTGCAGTTTCAGAAAACAAAATACACCTCTAATGATTTCGCTACAACAGTTAACTTGCTTTTTCAAATACGCACTATGCTGCAATGTTCAATCACTGAAATAGCATTTTACATCTTACCAGGAGGTGCCAGTTGTGCTGAAAGAAGAGCAAGGTGGGCATCCTTTTAGGTGGTTTGGCTGGCATTACCTTCCATTTAGCTTGTGTTATTATTATTAATTATTATTATTAAACTTTATTTCTAGAGCACTGTAATTATACACAGCGCTGTGTATAATTGTTGTTTAAATGGATTGTGGGCTGGAGTGGGAAAAACCAGCCAATCAAAAGTGGCATGATTTACTGATGGATGGGACCACAGGTTTTGACATGCAGGCTTCACTTTGGTCAGCGATAGAACTATATCAGCCAGCTCCCAACACTCTCTCCTTCAATCTTCTTGGGAACTTCACCACCACCCTCCCTCTACTTTTTTTTTTCCACAGCTGTATAGTTATTCATTTTGTTGTCTTAGATTTTATTGCAAGCTTCGGGGTGTTTTGGCATGGGGCCTGGTTCCAGGTGGAAATGAAACAGGGCTTGCATGCCTGTCAGGATTGGTAAAGGGGTCCCCTTTTGGGAACTTGGCAGCAAGGTCATGCCCAGCTCAGGCTTGTGCAGCTTTGCCTAAGTCCTAGGTGGCATGGGAACCACACAGTGGTGTCAGTCATGAGGATATGAGGACAGTTGTAAACCATTTAGACACTGTTAGTTCAGTATGAAGTGGCATATAAATGAAGCTGTTTGTTTTGATATATATCTGGGATATCTGTCATCCCAGATTTCTGCCCAGCATGCTGGTTAGGTTAATGATGATACCTCATCATCCAGCAGGCAGGGTAATCAATACTCAGATGCAGATCCATGTTAGTGCCAAGTGTATTTCCAGTTGCAACCAAGAAAGTTGTGGCCTGTTCTATTCCACGTTGAACCGCTGAAGTGTGATTATTGGGAAACTGTGTGTTAGTAGCGTCTGAACCCACAATGATACCCAAGTGACAGAACAGCTGGCCTAGATTATTGACTTAGCATGAAAGGCCTTACCTCTATTTAAATCAACTGAAGTTTTTAACAGAGCCACTCTAATTATGGAGTTAATGATTTTCCATACCACAAATCCAAAGATTAATCATGCACATATTTATCCAGAAGTTCAGCCCCACTGTGTTTAGTGGAATATGCTCCCTAGAAAATGTGCTTATGATTTCAACCTAAATGTTTCTTAGGGAAAAAAATATTTCTAAGGAAAACAGGGAGTAGTTTAAGGAGTGATGCTAATGAAGCACAGCAACACTCCTCAAACAAATTAATTTTTAAAACCCAAATAATATTACCAGACCACATATTTCCATAGATATAATTTTTAGATGAGATGAAAACCTGCTTTTTAAACCTACTTTGGCCATTAAGAAAAATATTTCCCTGTTGATATGAACCAAAGCACATTTTTAGCCTAATTTTCTGATCGCCATCAACTATATCAAGTAGGACACATCTGGTTTGTTCCTATAAAGATGCCAAATATGTTCTGGCCTCCAAAAACAGGGAAAAGGTTGAAACATTTCTTAGAATCTCAGGCACTTTAGCCAGTGTAACTAAGTAGATGCAGAACGGCTTATAGCTTATTACAGCCTGGGTAATAAATCTTGTCAAAATATATCCCAGAGACAATGCTAGATTTAAAAAACTAATAATATTAATGTGATGAAATTAATATTCTAATGTTTGTATAACCACTAGTTTTGAGTACAAGAGGGTATCCAACTTATCTTTTCAACAGACTGCTTGGGGAACATCCAAAACGTTTGAATAATTAGATGCTAAATAGCATCATTGTAGTGTTACATGAAAGAAATACACAAAACATATTATCTAGTGAGACAACAAGATTCAAATAATGCACTGCATGCAAAATTACCAGGATTCCTTCTAAATATTATACACTATAGACTGTTCCATCCAACAAGTGATCGTTTAAAAAAAAAATGATAACTAAATATTTTTTCAAAGCCTGGACATTACATAATAAATATATATCTCAACAACTGGCCTTACTACTAAGAGATAAAATTACCTTCCTTTGGCACAGAAAGCCCTTGGTTATCTATTTCTGATTGTCCAGATTCCAAAGCAAATGTATATTTAACATGCTCATCTACTTTTATTTTGCATTCCTGCACTCTTTTTTCTAGGTTGGAAATAGTTTCAGTAACCAGTGGAACATTGTCACGAAGATACTTAGTAAGAGTTTTCAGTGGATAGTCCTTTTTTAATTTAGCAATTAAAGGGCTGATGTCCAATTCCTGCATGTAGGGGAATCTTGGCCAATTATCCTGCAATAAAAACAATTATAGAAATATGAGAGTCATTAATAATGTTTGTATGCACAAACAGACACACTCACACTCATATTTTGTAATATACATGAAAACAGCAAAATTCAATCTTGTAAATCTAACCAATTACAATGGCATATACTGTATTTAATTTGCTAAACATTGGTTAGACTGTATTCATAGGCTTGTGGTGATTCCTTACAGTCACAAGTGATAGCCTTATTAAACTACATTTTGCTACTGTTCTTTGCACCAGGGCAATACACTTTAGTTACAAGTATACAATAAAATGAACCCCATTCTGGAAAGGCCCCTCTTCAGACAGATCTGATGCAATTCTTTTGGAACTGAGTTTAAAGGGAATCAGCCATTCTGTCAGTTCAAACTGCCAAATTGTTAAATATTGTAATAAATACTAGGTCCAAAATGCCAAAGATGATCAGCTTTTGAAATGATCAGTCCTGCAACAATTGGTTGACATTTTTAGTATGGTTGATAATTCAACCAACATTTTGTATATACTATAATAAAATGAACAGACTATAATTTCTTCTTTTACACTGTGTTCCAGTTTTTTGCAGGGCATGCAAGGAATGCAAGAAGGAGACTGGTGAAATGGTTTGAGGTTTTGGAGTAAGATCCTGGGAATCCAGGATGTGAATAACTGCTCAGCCATGGAAACCCAGTGGGTGACCTTGAGCAAGGCAAACCCTTTTTGCCTCAGAGGAAAGCGATGAGGAATCCTTCCAGAACAAATTTTGCCAAGAAGCCTTATGGTTGCCATATGTCAGAAACTATAACTATTCAAAGCTCACACTATCTTACTAGGCTGAATCTATACCAGCAACATAATCCAGATCCAGTGCACAGCATTTTGGCCTGATTTCACCCTCTTTACACCACACCGACTTATAAAAATCTGGATCCAAACTGTATTGATAGCCACACATTTCCCTAGCTGAATTCAAATCAGTATAAAAGGGTGTTTCCTCACATGTGCTTTTTTGCTCCTTACCAGCATGCATAAACCTATCAACCAACATTTTCTGTCAATCTCACCACTCATTTTCACTCCCACTGGATGGCTTTCCCATTTGCCCCCCACCCAGTGATCAAGTGTTTTGTGGGGGGTTTTTGGGCTATGTGGCCATGTTCTAGAAGAGTTTATTCCTGACGTTTCACCAGCATCTCTGGCTGGCATCTTCCCTTGCTTCTCAATCCGAATCCTTTATTGAATAAAGATCAGTGTCTACAGAACACTCTCCTTCTTCTCAGTGTGATGCTTGGCTGATGCTGCTTCTCCCAAGCCCTCTGCTATCCATCACTCCCTTTCCAAGTGCTTCTGATGATGACCCTGGACTTTTCAGAAGCAGGGAAAGCAACCCCTGGGCTTTGATGTGAGAGAAAAACAAACTTTCACTTTGAAGCTATATGACTGTAGGAGAATAGTGGCTGGATTAGTTCAGTTTCTGTTGAAATTAATCTTCAGTAAAGTTCCTTTTTTGTTGTTTTCTGTCAGCTTGATGTATTGATGCACACAAACATATGCGAATCTACTGTGAACAAGCAAAGAATGGCAAAATGCTTGCTAGAATGAGGATGCCACCCACAAATCTGTCTCCTTCCTCCCAATGTCGCACCAATCTAGAAGATTACATGTTGCATAGAAAATAGGGGGGAGAACACATTTTTTCCTAATTGAAGCTACAAAGTGAAAAGCAAGTTTTTCTAAATCACATTAAAGCCTCAAAGAAGCACTTCTTCTGTGAAAACAGTTGTACAGAACACCCTGTGCTCAACAACTCCAGAATTGAGGTGAGTACAGATTATATTTTTGGCTAGTGTGGGAATGTGACAATCATTTGTGGTAGTTTGCTAAACATACACATTTTTATTTCTTGGCCCTTTTAAATGTTTATGGAGGAGCTGAGAAATCTGCCACATGATCACCCAGGTGTGAGAATTTTCCAGTTGAGTGAATGGATGGAAATTTGAGATTCAATGCCCTGGAAGTTTCGCTGTTTTATTACTTTATTGCTTAAGCGCAGTTAAACAGCAGGGGTGCAATAGAATCTGTGTGTCTTCACATTTGGAAAGGTCTAGCAAGCAACATTAGGAAGCTACTCTTGCCAATGAGATGTTGAAATTGTGTGTTTCTGTTCTTTTTGAAAATTACTGGATTCAAATTTGTCAAACTTAAAACAGAACGTGTCACACAGGGATTGGGAAAGTACCTTGGTATTGTTTATGAAGAAAACAAGCTGGGATCAGTTTGGAATAGAGTTTCTATAGCCGGGAGGGGGATTATGGGAGTTGTAATCCAAAACTTTTCCAGGCTCCCCCCCCCCCTTTTAGTGCATACTATAATGCACTGAACTCAATGGAGGATACAAATGTGAAGCACATTATTGGCCCACTAAATATGCAGTTTTTCCTGTTTAAGGCAAATGGGACTCATTTTAAGCAACGTCTGAACCACTGTTTATCATAGCATGCTCCTCCCCAGGTATTGTTGAACTGCAAGTTCCAGCAGCCCCTAGCTGGTGTATCCAATGCTGAGGAGCCTGGAAGCTGCAGTCCAACAACATCTGGATCTTGAAAGCTATGCAGAGGCAGTCAGTCCTGGTTAGTACTTGGATGGGAGACTGCCATGAAATACCAGATGCTGTAGACTATCTTTCAGAGGATGAAACTAGCAAAACCACTGTGTTACTTTATCATAGTGCATAGAATGCAAGCAGTTCATGGCCCAAGAAAATTCTATGAAATTCATACGCTAGCCATAAATTGATGGGTGACTTGAAGGCACACACATGCACACACCTTTTAAGCTCTGCAGCCCCTGGAGACAGGTGGGCCATATCTGGCCCTATGGCATACCTGGCCGAAGTCACCAAAGAAGGAGCAAAGGGAACTGAGAGAATGAAGATGCCAGCCACAGATGCTGGCGAAACACCAGGAAGAAACTCTGCTAGAACATGACCTCATAGCCCAAAAACCCCACAAACAACTATGGATGCCGGCCATGAAAGCCTTCGACTTCACAGTACTATCAAAGCAAAAAAGGAGAGAGATGTTTCAATCTAGGACCAGGAGATAGAAAAATATATCTTATAAGAGATTAGGTGGGTAAACTCACCAGAAGTAATTGTAGAGTAATTCATTAAAATAACAGAAATGACACAGGCCTAAGTCTGAGATCATTTGTGCTTAACTTCCAAATTACAAAAGGACAATAGCTTCTCAACTGCCTTCAGAACTTGCATATGAAAAATGCAGAATAACCATGACATGACTTTCTATAGCAAGTGTTCCAGTTCTATGTTATTCTTACATCCTAGTGACCTGAGGATCTGAAATGCAATCTTCACTCAAACATGTTTTTCTGAGTTTTACACTAATGCAGCCTTATTTTCCAGTTTGATCTCTCCATTTCCCCAGTATGAGCAAGCGCATGTGCACTCAGCCAGACACATACACACAAAATGTACATACCAAGTTCTGAGAGAGCAAAAATTCTTCATATGTTCGAGCAGGTACTGCCAGTTTCTACAAACACAGAAATATATAATTGTCATAGGGAGGAAAAAAGCAACCTTCAGAAAAGAAAGATAGAAGGCAATGAAAGGAATTAACAAAAGCAAGACTGTAGTGTCTATAGTTGGGCCTTACCAATTAATATATAAAAGAGAGGTATCAGAAATGCTAAATAAAGAATTGCAAAGGCAACAAGAAAGGGCAGTCTTTTATCTTAGGGCCGTTTTAACACAATTACTGAGATGGGTTTTACTGTATATATTTATTTGGGGATCAGACCCTATGTGTTTGTATATTGCAGAGACATCACATAAGTCTCTCCTTGTATTAGTGTGTCAATAATTTAAGGTCTGTATGTAAAGACCTCCAGAAATGTCAGGTCCACTATTTGTCAGCAAAGGAAGGAGTGTTCTCGATTGTGTAGCCCACTATGGAATGCCCTCTGTTTTAACTCACTGTCTGTTTTATTGTCTACTGTGTATGTATATATATATAATTTTATTTTAATTAATATTTCATCACCTCTACATCTTCAAGCATATAGTGTTATTTTAAAATATTGTATTAAACAGAATCCATTACACTCTTTTTTACAAAGCCACATGTGGCAATAGATAGATAGATAGATAGATAGATAGATAGACAGACATGTCTGATACATGCCCAAAACACACTGCAGAAATAATCCAAAGATATAGCCGTGTTAGTTTGTAGAATAGAAAAAAGTTGGCAGCATGAGCTTTCGTAGACTATGGAATTCTGGGAGGTTATGGAATTCTGGGACTTATTTGTTTATTTATTTACAGTATTTATACCCCGCCCTCTCAGAGAAGCTTGCAATTATTATTTTTCATTAGACGATTCCCTGCCCTCAGGCTTACAATCTAAACAAGGTTTGATGTGTTGTGCTTTTCTGGCTCAAGGCTATGGAATTCTGGGAGTTGGAGTATGTTGTGCTTTTCTGGCTCAAGGCTATGGAATTCTGGGAGTTGAAGTATGTTGTGCTTTTGTGGCTCAAGGCTATGGAATTCTGGGAGTTGGAGTGTTGGGCTCTTCTGGATTGAGGCTATAGAATTCTGGGAGTTGGAGTCTGTTGTGCTTTTCTGGATGAAGGCTATGGAATTCTGGGAGATGAAGACTATTGTGGGGCCCAGAGTGGGCCCTGGCTCAAGGCTATGGCATTCTGGGAGACGGGTTGCCATAATTGTCCACTATTACCAGGGGCAAAATGTGGAACAAATTCTAGACCAAACTGTAGGACAACTGCAGGACAAAACTCAGCCCAAAATGTAGGGCATTTAAGAAAAATGGAGGACCTTTAATGTCCTACATTTTGGGCTGAGTTTTGTCCTGCAGTTGTCCTACAGTTTGGTCTCGAATTTGTCCTACATTTTGTCCCTGGTAATAGTGGACAATTATGGCAACACCCACAACAAACTCCAACTCCTAGAATTCCATAGCCTTGAGCCAGGGAGGCAGTTAAAGCGGTGCCAAACCGGGTTATTTCTCCAGTGTGGAAAGTCTCCAGGTAAGCCCCAGAGACTTTCAAACCCATAATGTTTACATCATGAAACCCCGGACCTTCTTGGGAGGCCGGTTAAAGAACAAGAAAGAAGAAGACATGGGCTTCATTCTTGGGCAACACTAGGCCTCTCTCTCTCCCTCTCCTCGCAAGATGAGTAGGCCAGGCCTTTCCCAGGCAGCGAGGCCTGTCTTTGCGTTGCTAGGGGCGCCTTAGCTCCCTAGCAACCGTGCCCCGGAAGCGCGGTCCAACGCTTTGGAACCGTCCGACCTTCAACGCAGAGCGAGGCACTAAGGTTCCGGCCTAGAGCCCAATAGGAAGAAGGCAAGAAAGCAGCGGAGAGAGAGGAGCGGCTGGGCTTTGCTTCCAGAGGCCTAGGTCGGTTCTTATTCTCTTGGGAGCTCTTCCTAGCCATTCAGGGGGAAAGGGTCAGGCCCAAGGGCTGTGGCATTCTGGGAATGGTCTTCAGTTAAAAGCTAAAAGGGCCAATGCTATTCTAGGCTGCATCAATAGAAGCATAGTGTCTAGACATCAAGGGAAGCAATAGTGCCACTCTATTCTGCTTTGGCCAGGCCTCAACTGGAATAACAGGGTGTCCACTTCTCAGCAGTGGCTCCTCTTCATCCTGGAGAGGAGTGACCAGTGGGGTGTCCAGTGGGGTTGTGTCCTGGGCCCAGTGCTATTCAGTATCTTTATCAATGACTTGTATTGACAGAATTGGGAGCATGCTTATCAAATTTGCAGATGACACCAATTTAGGAGGAATAGCTAATACCCCAGAGGACAGGATCAAAATTCAAAATGACCTGGATAGACTAGAAAACTGGGCCAAAGCTAACAAAATGAAATTCAATACAGAGAAGTGTAAGGTACTGCACTTAGGGCGGAAAAATGAAATGCATAGATATAGATGGGGGACACCTGGCTGAATGAAACTACGTGTGAAAGGGATCTTGGAGTCCAAGTAGACCACAAGTTGAACATGAGTCAACAATGTGATGCGGCAGCTAACAAGGCCAATGCAATTTTAGGCTGAAGTATAGTGTCTAGATCAAGGGAAGTAATAGTGCCACTATATTCTGCTTTGGTCAGGCCCCACCAAACCTGGGATATTGTGTCCAGTTCTGGGCCCCACAATTCAAAAAGGATGTTGAGAAACTGGAGCGTGTCCAAAGGAGGGCGACTAAAATGCTGATGGGTCTGGAAACCACAAAGCCCTATGAGGAACGACTTAGGCAGCTGGGGATGTTTAGCCTGGAGAAGAGAAGGTTAAGAGGTGATATGACAGCCCTGTTTAAATACTTGAAGGGATGTCATATTGAGGAGGGAGCAAGCTTGTTTTCTGCTGCTCCAGAGAACAGGAACCGGAGCAATGGATGCAAGCTCCAGGAAAAGAGATTCCAGCACAACATTAGGAGGAACTTCCTGACAGTAAGGACTCCTTCCTTGGAGTGTAGTGGAGTCTCCTTCCTTGGAGGTCTTTAAGCAGAGGCTGGATTCCCATCTGTCAGGGATGCTTTGATTGAGAGTTCCTGCATGGCACAGGGTTGTGGACTGGATGGCCCTTGTGGTCTCTTCCAACTATGATTCTATGTTCTCTTTGGTCTAGATCCAACTTATTAAGACTTGAGTCATAACTAGCAAAGTGTTTCTGTACAAAGTTACTTTTTAATGTTGTTGTGATTTTATTCCCTTTAACATGTTACAGATCGAGGAATATTATTTGAACTGATGATGTCATTGAATCCACCTATGATTTTAATAGAAAACCATGAACAGAATCAGGGAGAAAAAAGAAGTTCTGAATGCCTGAAAAGCCTAAATGCAGAGGCTGAAACCAGAAAGCAAGAATCCCCTATTGAAAGCTTAAGTCTAGCATCTCAGGCTGTGCTTGAAAGAGCCCAAAAGCAAGGGAGATCAAAATGTCCAAGGTGTAATAGTTCGAGGATGTTCTACTGTTACACATGCTATGTTCCTGTTGAAACTGTCCCTACCAGAGAAATTCCTACTGTGAAGGTTAGTGAAGGTTATATTTCATTTTCCTTTGGGTTTCATTGTTCATTTTAAACATATTTCATTCATAGTGAATAAGTCTAATGAATTAACTGGAGAGGGCAGGAGGAATTTCATGCTTCATATTATACAGTCAACCCTCCATATTTCCAGCTTTGACTTTTGTGGCCTAAGAATTTCTAGGTCCTACAGTGCAACCCTGACAGAAGTTGACCGTAGAGTTGTTATAGAGAACCTAGAAGTTCCTAGAGAAAACATTTTTCTAGGCATTCGTCGGTCCTCCAGCATTATTTTGTGATCAACCTCTGGCAGATGTTGACCGTAAAATTGCACTGAAGGACCTGGAGATTCCCAGAGAGGTTTCGCTTAGGTAAAAATTCACAGGGGTTCTTCATCCTTTTCCACAGTGAATGTGGAGGGACCATTGTAGTTAACAAATGGATTACCACTACAATCCTGTACCAGCCTTCATAGTAACTGCAAACGCCCTGAAATCGTAACTGTGAACATTGAGTTGTAGAGGTCAGTTCTACAGCAAACTCCATGCCTGCGAAATCTCTATAGCAGTTGCTTCTTCTTTCTCTTCCTGAAACCATGACAGGCATTGCCAGTCAGAGTAGATTTGGTAAAAGCTGTTTTATTTTTTCATTCATTCACTTCAGGCCTTTCCTCTTCAGTCATAGGAGATCATAACACCTAACAGTATGTTTTTCAAAATGTTGCATTGTTTTATTGTCATATACAAGCAAATAAATCAATATAAAAGCTTGATATAGCTTCTTCTTTTTTTAATCCAGCCAATATTTTTCTTCTCTTTTGAAAATGCTGAAGTGGTAATTTTGGAGAGTCTCCTTTGGAAAAGATTCCTGAAAACAGTTCAAAGAGCCTTTTTTCTCACAGATGCCAAAAAGTTATGCATTTTAACATGCACAGTCCTATCACAATTGATGCAAAATGTTATCTTGTTCTCCAGTGCCTATCCCTAAATGCAAAACGTTAAGCAAGTTAATAATGTTTCCTATGAAGAGTGCATTTTCACTATCTATGTTCTGTATTCTTGGTTTCAGCTTCCTTTGAAAATTGATATAATTAAGCACCCCAATGAAACTGATGGCAAAAGTACAGCTGTACATGCCAAGCTCCTGGCACCTGAAGACGTTACCATTTACACATATCCTTGTATTCCAGACTATGAAGAAACAAAACATGAAGTAAGAGATAGTTTTAGAAGGCGTTTCAAGCATTGCACATGTATTATCAGTAATTCTTACAGTGGCATTATTAAAAGAGGAATTGATATTATTCTCAGTATGCTGAGGGGATGATGGGTAACAGCTGAATTTCAGCTTCTGTCTTAAAGCTCTTATTCTTGTTGGAAGACAGTGAAGAGAGTACGAAAAACATATTAAAAAGCAGAAAACAGTGAGGAGACAAGCTAAACGTGCTCTGAGATGGTAAACTGTTTATTCAGTGTTTTTAAAATTCCCAGTGCATTTCAGCCTCTGTCAGAAAAGGCCTTCTTCGGGGGGCAGAAACAAACACGAATACACATCTATTATAAGTATTAAAAGGTCAGGACAACACTCAGTTAGCTTTAACCCATAAAAACATAGAGATACATATCTTTCTATTAAAAATATGTGTACTTTAAAGAAAAAATGAGGTGGAATGGATTCTAAAATTGAAATCCCTGGTGCCTTTTGTACTGAATGAAGATCTGGACCTACAATCTTCAAATGTAGCAAAGAATGTATATATGCAAATGACTGAAATACAGTGGCAAGGGATATGGGCTGAGTAATCATCTGGAGAGATTGCATCAGATGTCCCTGTGTCTCATCCAAGACATATCATTGTTTGTTTCTGTCCCCTGAAGAAGGCCTTTTTTCACTGAGGCCAAAATGAGTTGGTCATTTTAAAAATACTGAATAAACAGTTGAGTATCTCAAAGCATGCAGAACTTGTCTTCTCACTGTTTTCTTGTTGAAAGATGTCAGCCATCTTAAGTATCTCTTTTCAAAACTGTAAGTTGTAAGTTATAAATTGGCCGAATAAATTAATAATGCTCAACCACTGCACCACCACTTACTGTACTTTAAAATAGTAACCAAATTTAACAGATTCTATCATGGTTTCCTTTTAGATTGCACTGATCTTTCCTGGGCCTAATTCCATTTTAGTAAATGACATCCCTCACTCTTTGCAAAACAAATGTAAGAAGAATGTCAGTAATGATAAGGATGGGGACACAGCAACAGAACCAGCCCTCAAGAATGCCAGAGTTGAATTGGGCGATGACTGCAATTTGGATGAACAATTGGACAGCAGGAGCAAAAATACCCCACTGAAGAAAATTATATTTATTGACAGTACCTGGAACCAGACAAACAAAATAATCACAGATGAGCGACTCCAAGGTATATCAAAATCTGCACCATAATTTTAAAGTCTTTCTGTCTGTTATGCAATACAGTCTGCATGTGAGATCACATGGGCCACACTACTGAAATAATCCAGTTTGACACCACTTTAACTGCAATGGCTTAATGCTATGGGATTCTGGGAACTGTGATTTGTTTTGGCAGCAGAGGTCTCATAAAACTAGCAGTCCCAGAATTCCTTAGCATTGAGCCAGGGCACTTAAAATGGTATCGAACTGGATTATTTATGCAGTGAGCGTGTAGCCTTTGTCACCAAATAGGGTTTGATATCTAAGGGGATCAAAATCAAGATTCAGTAAGATTTTGACCCAATCTGCCAAATTATATCTGTTACTATATATACTCTTATATAGGGCCCACTGTATATATGTTTAAAATGACCAGATTTCAGTTTTGAGGGGAAAGATGGGCTATACATAAAATAACTCACTCACGCCATAGTTCTCCACCAGACACCTTCTGTTGAGATAGTTGAAAGAAAACTATTATCAGTAGCTGGTTTAAGTCATCTGTGTGAAAAGGTTTACATATTACATTTTGTTTCTTACCCTTTGCAGGATTGCTACAAATTGAATTGAAATCAAGGAAAACCTGCTTTTGGCGCCACCAAAAAGGAAAGCCTGATACCTACTTGTCTACTATTGAAGCAATTTATTACTTTTTAGTAGACTATCACAAGGATCTCTTAAAGGAAAAATATGAAGGGCAGTATGACAACTTGCTTTTTTTCTTCTCATTTATGTACAGACTGATAAAAAATGCCAAGTGTTCTGTGGGAAAAGAATAAAATATCCCTCGCATCAGTGGCATAAAACCAAAACTTCCATTATGATCCATTGCACATGGTTCTGGAAAACTTACCATTCAGGTTTGAATTACAGAAATGTTATTGTATAGTTGGCTAGAATACTGTTCAGAATACTAAAAAGTTCCTGCCCCTTGAATTTCCATACCCAAAGCATATAACATCAGGCATATTTCTGTTGGGTTGCTGTGGGAGTGTTGGCCGAAACAAAAGCGATTCTGTTGCATCTAAATAGAAATGTTTTCCAGTTGTAATGAACAGTGGGGAGGCACCAGGCTCACAAGGTAGGATTTTGAAGAGAAGTGATGTCCAATGTAACTACCGTGGAGTTCCATCAGTGTAGTTATGTCTGATAATGCAGGATCTTTGGCCCTATACAGACAGGCCAAAATAAAGCTGCTTCAGGTCACTTTGGAGGTATGCTGTTTAAATGATGCATGTGTCCTAAGAGTTTGGAAGCCGCACCAAAGCTGCACTCCAGTCCCATTTAAACAGTATACCTCCAAAGTGATTCGAAGCAGCTCTATTTTGGCCTGTCTGTATCAGACCTTTGTCAATTTTTTAAAAGGTCTTCTTTCTCTCCCCAGCAATGCAATAAAACAGAATTTCTCTTCATTACAGATACTTTTTTGTCTCTTTTCAAAAAGATTTGATTTATTATTGTTTTTATAGCTTTGGTATGCAATGCATTTCATATAGGGAATGGTAGTATTGTTTTTGGGAAACTAATGATAAATATTAGTTTATATAATGTGAAGTTGAAGGCTTTCATGGCCAGCATCCATAGTTTTTTCTGGGTTTTTCAGGCTATGTGGCCATGTTCTAGAAGAGTTTATTCAAACATGTTATGAGGATTAAATGGCAGATTCCCAGCTGTCAAGAAACTGTGTTTTTCTCTCCATCTTTAGAACAATTCATTGAGTATAAGTATCTGTTATGGTTATAATGCACACACACTGTTCTTATTAACCACCAGTTACTCACCTTTTTTCAGCAAGTTATACAGATCAAGCATTGCTTACATACTGCAGTTCAAGAAAAATCCTACCAGGAAGGTGCCTTAAATTTGTTTTACAAGGCATATAGGCTAGTGGGTGTTTTCACCCGCAGTTAGAGGGCATTTAGGGCTGAAGGGCGGGGTATCAATATCAATAATAATAATAATAATAATAAGATACACAAGGAAGTGGAATCATCACTGTTGTATAGAATGATGCAGAAATGCATCAGTCCACCTTCAAAAGAGATAAGAGATGACATTGTAGATTCTTTTCTGTGTATGAACTGAATTCTGTATCTATTATTTATCTGTCTTCATACAACAAAATACAATATTACAGAAGAAAAAGAAATGTAAAATGGAGTTGCTAAATAAAATGATAAAAGAAAGAGAAGAGGTGTTAAAAGAAAATCCAGATAATAGGAATGCCTTAAAAGATATAAAGATGTTGAAAAACAGATTTCTTTAGAATTAGTCATGGAGATAGAGAAAAGACTAAAAAAAGACTAAACAATATAATTTTGAATACTCAAATAAAGTGGGTACATGGCCCACAATGCTTGAACGGCTAATGATACACAGATCTAAGTGTGTGTTGTTTTTACAGCAAGAAATATCTTTAGAGTAATCTCCCTAATAAACTGCTAATGCTTTCACTGTCCATTGTTGTCTCTTAATACTGTCAGGAAAAGGGCATTTTGGTTTTGCACAATGATTAATACTATATCTCCCGTGTATGGGTCTTGATCATGTTTTAGACAAGGACATGTCTGGCCTTCTCAGAAAGTCGAAAACAGCATTTCAAAAGATTATTAGGCTATAGTAGTAAAGGGAAATCATCCCACCGCTGGAAATGCACACAACAGCAAACTCCTTGATTGTTTTTCAACAGCCAAATAGAAAAGAAAGCCATATTCATTTTCTTCCAAATTACATTTCTTGGAAACATGTTTTTCTTTTCTTTTTTCTGTTTGAAAGCTGAGCCAGATAAAAAGTCATATAAAAAAATTTTAGTTCCTTTTTAGAGAATGTTACCATTTCATCTCTGTGCCTCAGACAATGTGAGGTCCAGGATTGAGTGAGGTTCCTGAAGTCAACCAATTCCTTCCAACCATATGAATGGACATGCTCTCATCTTTCCCTACCAGCTGCATCCTCTGCTTTGGAAAGTTTACCCAACTTTAGAAACTTTTTATTTGAAATGTGATGAAAAAGTCAAGGGGAGAAGTACTGGAAGGGAATCTAGAGGACTTGTCCAGTCCAAGAGCAGCCCGACCATAAAATGAAAGTTTGGGGCTATAATCTATACATCTAAAGAAGTGGGATGGAATCCATGAAAGCTTATGTACATACACAAAAATTACACCTGTTAAGGTTTCATGGGAGCAAAAGACACTTGGCTACCTGTCACTAAGTGTCCATTTGTACTATATTACATTACTATCATGTTTAGTATGGATCCAGCAGGAATACTCATGGAGACCTGGCTCAGCTGACCCTTCTTACAGTGGGAAAGGATGCGATAATCTGGAGCCTCATTTTTGTGTTTTCCCAGAAGCCTGCCAACATTCTTGCTTCATCCTGGTTCTGTATCCAATTGCTCTATTTCTTTTCTCCTCTGCATACAAATTGGTATATATCTTTGCATGCATATTTTCCCGTTGATTAAGGAGCCCTGGTGGCGCAGTAGGAGCCCTGGTGGCGCAGTGGTTAAATGCCTGTACTGCAGCCATTCACTCAAAACCACAAGGTTGCGAGTTCAAGACCAGCAAAAGGGCCCAAGCTCGATTCAGGCTTGCATCCTTCCGAGGTCGCTAAAATGAGTACCCAGACTGTTGGGGGCAAATTAGCTTACTTGCTAATTAGCTTACTTGCTGTTCACCGCTATGATCTTTGGAATAGCGGTATATAAATAAAACAAATTATTATTATTATTATTATTATTATTATTATTATTATTATTATTATATCTGTGCATTTCCCCCCAGATGCATGCATTTTAAACTTCTTTTCTGTACAAATGCATAGTTTTGTTCACATATTTTTACCTTGAAATGAATTATGAAAAGAAAGGCCCTGTCTCCATTCCAACTACCTTCACCCTGGCCTTGGAGAAGAAAAGAAGCAAGCACAGCTCCATCATGCTTATTCCCAGAGGAAGATGAAAGGCCCTCTCTCCATTCCATCTGCCATCATCCTGGCCATGGAGGGAGAGAAGAACTGGCAGTATCTGATGGAATTGAGCCCCTTCCCAACTGCCATTCCCTTCTCCTTTTGGTTGTGTCTTCTAAGATTGTAAGCCTAAGGGAGGGAACTACCAAATTAACAATTTGTAAGCAGCTATGAGAGCATTTCTGAAGAGCTGGATATAAATACAATAAATAAAAATGAAATCAATTATGAGCCTTGAATATATATGGATTAGTGAATGTTAGTGAAATAAATTGATTTGATAATGTAGAATTCTTTTTAAATATTTAATATTTTTAATAAATACAGAGATTTAGATTTTCACCTGCAAAGGCACAGAAGCCACTGCTTTCTCACATAATCTAAACTGTTAAGGTCTTTTGCCTGTCTCACAATTGTGAAGAAATTGCATCCATTCCCAAACTTCTCCCTGAAACAATACACATTATGGATCCAGTCCAATTTGAGTAGCGTTCAGGTTCCGCTGATTTCAAAGTTCTCAACTCACCCAATGAAATGAAGGGTACTCAATATTGCTTCTCACTGTGTGGTGCCCCATGTTTTTATACAACTCTGCTAGAAACACTAGTGGGTATAGTACGATTCCCTGATTTTAGCTTGCAGAGCATCACAGGTTTTCTTTGCATCTCCAAGCAGCATTGAGGTATTTGGCTTATAAAAAATGGGGTTGTCAACTGCAGCATATCCAACTCCCAAAGTGCGCTTCATGACAATGACCTAGAAGAGAAACCAAATGGCAAACAAGTTACTTAAGACAATCACACTCCACTGACTTCAAAACCATAAAACTGAAATTTTCATTGCAACACAATCCACCTCCCGAAGAGGATAGTGGTATATTCCACCATCTATAAGATGCCTTGGAGTCTTAATATGATGAGAAAAGCAGTATATGGTTTTCTTTTTAAAACATAGCTGCGATCCTGCATTGTCAATTTAAGTATGACAACAGAGCCCTGTCTTTGTAGTTATGTGTCACATCACACACAAACACACGCCCCAGTTCAGGCTGGCAGCACTCTTACTGAAGCATTTCCAGGGTGCTGGAGTCTGGAGCTCAGAGAAATGACAGTTGCAGCACTTTTCTGGTTGCAGGATGCATCAAGAACAGGCAGCTGCTGCGCTCTTGGCTCAGGGTCCTGCCCCAACTGTTGTCCTCAAAATGGCACCTTATGATGGGAAGAGTGCTGCACATATCATTTCCAATCTCCAGAGTCTTGGAAATGCTTCAGCCAGAGTGCTGGCAGGCTGCAAAGCTAGGTTTTGGGGGTCACTTTCTGTCATTAACATCTGTAATCATTGCTCTCCAGCAGTTATGAGATAGTCCATTTTAGGGTTGTAGGGATTTTTTTGACCCCACTGGAAATCAAATGTATTTGGGTTATCAATAAGTAAAAGGATGTGGTTAAGACTCCAATTCTGACAATCGGAAGGTTGGCAGTTCGAGACCTGAGTGCTGCATGGTGGGGTGGGTGAGCTCCTGTCACTAGTCTCAGCTTCTGCCAACCTAGCAGTTCAAAAACACACAAATCCAAGTAGATAGGTACCACTTCTCAGTGGGAAAGTAACAGTGTTTGGTGCCGTCGTGTTGGCCACATGGAAACCAGAGTAGTCCTCAGACATTTTCTAAGCTCTTCAGCTTAGAAATAGAGATAAGCACCACCCATTACACTCGATTACAACTAGACATTCATGTCAAGGGACTACCTTTACCTTTTACCTAGAGGCTTGTCTGTTAAAGAGTTAATAGCAAGGAGAGTGAGAGCTGTCAGAAATAGAGAGAAGGCCAGTTAGGCAGAGAGGAGTTAGTAGAATCTGAATAAGGGTTTGGTAGCTGGGGATGTGGGAAAAGTTGATAGAGTTCTTGTTTAACCTAACTGTTATATAATGGTGAATTCCTTTTGCAGATAGGATTACCTAGTGTTGTCTGCTTTATTTAAGGAGTAGTTTATTATGCCTTCAGTAGGATCAAGTGGAAAAGCTTTTCTTGAACTATAGTATATCACTGAAGGTTAAAATATATCTCGTCAAAATATAGGGCCCGTACAGACATGCCAAAATAAAGCTGCTTCGGGTCACTTTGGAGGTATGCTGTTTAAATGCTGCATGCATTCTAAGAGGTCAGAAGCCGTGCCAAAGCCATGCTCCAATCCTAAGGACTAGAGCGCAGTTTTGGCACAGCTTCTGGCCTCTTAAGATACGTGTGTCATTTAAACAGCATACTTCCCAAGTGACCCAAAGCAGTTTTATTTTGGCTTGTCTGTACAGGCTCATAGACAAACAGAAAACCAGCATGAAAGGAAGAAGGCTAGGCAGAATCCTTCTTGACATACGAACTCTCATATACAAGGAATTTTTCTATAAGAAAACGTTCAACCCAACACTGTGCCCAAGTTATGAACTGGTCCTCTGGTAGAGAATCGATGATTCATAGTGGGAAGAGACGTCCTCTCCCGGTTTGTATTTCATGCCAGCTGTTATTTGTTTGTCCTTGTGAAGAGAATTCCACAGCAGCAGAATGAACAAATCATCGCCAGTCTCTGGTTATTACTTACTTGTTTGGATTTCCAGACCTCCAATACCGGCATACCAGCAATAATTGAATTTGGATCTTCCTGGGCTGCAGAGTTCACAGTATCATTGGCACCAATCACCAGAGTCAGATCTGTGTCTGAGAGAGAAAGGAAAAGTGGTTGTAAAAAGAAACGCTTCAGAAATCCAAAAGATATTGTCTTTTGTTGGGATTTTATATTTTAATTGTGTTCTATTTCTTTTCAGGTGCACTCTCCTGTTCTGCACTATTCTGATAATGTATGACATCTCAGATGCTGTAAAGGCATCCCATGATGATCCTGAAATGTGGAAAAGTCTCCTATGGGCCCATACAGACAGGCCAAAATATAGCTGCTTCAGGTCACTTTGGAGGTATGCTGTTTAAATGATGCATGCGTCCTAAGAGTCCGGAAGCCACACCAAAGCCATTTTTGTCATATTTTTGTAATTTAATTGTTGGGCAGGTTGATCTGCTTTTATTCATTCTAGAAAAAATGCTTGACTGTTAATTTAATATCAGATACAGCAACTGGCCATATGAAATTTTGGTCTTATCAAGACTTAACCACGCATCTTTTAAAACTATTAATGTAAGCTCCACTATCTACCAAAGTACCACTTGAGACAGAATGATTATACATTGGCGTAACTACAAAAACAGACAATAACATTAAAAATTCTCTAGATGATTTGAATGAACCATTTTTTAAAAAGGGGGGGGGGTTATTTTATTCCTACCACCTTTGTTCTTTACCTGGGAAATCTTCATTTATCTCATCCATTTCCAACACAACATCATAAGGGACACCAGCTTCTGCCAACAGAACATTCAGCTGTCCTGGCATGCGGCCAGCAACCGGATGGATGCCAAATCTGGAAACCAAGAAAGAAAGGAATGATCTCTTTTCATCCAAGACATGCTGAACTAATAAAAAGGAGCTGATAAATGTCAGCTACGCTATGCTGGCGGAGGCAAGCCAGTTCTAACGCTTGCCTACTTCCTGACTGACCAGTTGCAATAACTGTGAGTATGGAGGCAAGGGCAGCCAGAATTCACGAAGGGCACTTTAGTGGGAGAACACTCTTCTTAAACTGGAACAGATGGTAGGAGTTATCTTTTGGGCCTGAACAGACAGGCCAAAATAAAGCTGCTTCAGGTCACTTTGGAGGTATACTGTTTAAATGATGCATGCGTCCTAAGACGCTGGAAGCCATGCCAAAGCCATGCTCCAGTCCTAAGGACAATAGTGCAGCTTTAGCACAGCTTCCAGCCTCTTAAGATGTGTGTGTCATTTAAACAGCATATCTCCAAAGTGACCCGAAACTTTTGGCCTGTCTGTTCAGGCCCAGAGTCTTAAGTGTGATATAATGTAATTATTATTGCTTTCTATTGTAAATAATAAGTACATTCTTTGAACCAGGCTATCCTGTCTGTCAGCACAAGACAGTGAAAGTATGGTCATATATCAAGATGAAGGAAAATCTAAACTTGTGTTGCCTTGAGAAACAAAAAGAGCATAATAATGTTTGTTCTCTCAACATTACGGTGGAAGAACAGAATGGGGTGGGTGGCAGAAAATCTGTTTTAATGGACTCTCTGCCTTTAATAGCTACAAATGAAAGAATGAATGGATTCAGTTTTTCTTACCACTTATTTTTATGGAAGGAAAAAGCTTCCACCTGCTGCTTACTTCCTGGGATGCAAATGTTAAGACAACAGAGTTAGTGTCTGTAAATACGTAGTAACTGTATGCACATGCTACTGTTTTGCAAAGCAGTTCTTACATCATGTTTCTGCATTGTAGTGCCATCAAATAAAACAGTCACCGCCAAATAACCGGAAAGGTGTTTGCGCAGGAAGGAGGGAAGAGAGAATACTGTTCCAGAACAGTGCTCAAAACAATGTGTAAACACCAAAGTTAATTCAGAATAAGTGGCTGGGGCTAGAATCATATCAGCTCTTTTGTGTCTATCGCCAATTTTCTTCTTATTAAGATGCCTACGCCAGATTGATTGCACTTACCTGACTTTCTTTCCTTGTTCAGTAAGCATTTTCACCATTTCAGCAATGGGATACTGAGCCTTGGCTGCACAAAGGCCCCATCCTATAACAGTGACAAAAGAAAAAGGTAAATGATAAGGCAGTACAGATGCTTTTCTGAGAAAGACATTCCATAACAGGGGTGCTACCACCAAAAAAGCCCTCTCATTCCTCTCACCTCATTCCACAGAATCCAGAAAGATATACACAGAAGAAAAGTGTCTGTCAGGAAACCAAGCCCTGGGCTCCTTCTGGGGAAACAACATGGGAACTGGGATATTTAGCTTACAGAAGAGGAAACATGATAGCCATCACTGATCTGAAGGGGCGTCATATAGAAAATGGAGCAAGCTTGCTTCCTGCTGCTCCAGAGATTTGAATCTTGGAAATGTCTCATCCACAGTGTAACCATGAGTCAAGATCAACTCGAAGAAGGTTAACAACAACAAGAAAAAAACCCTGATACAAGCTCTTGCCAGGAATCCTCAGTGCTCCCAAGACAGGACTAGAGGCTTATAGTTTTATGTGGGTTTTTCGGGCTATGTGGCCATGTTCTAGAAGAGTTTATTCCTGACATTTCGCCAGCATCTGTGGCTGGCATCTTCAGAGATTTCTCTAAAGATGCCAGCCACAGATGCTGGAGAAACATCAGGAATAAACTCTTCTAGAACATGGCCACATAGCCTGAAAACCCACAAAAAACTATGGATGCCGGCCATGAAAGTATTCAACTAGAGGGTTTCTTGGATACTCTGTGGTGTTCCATTCAGAACACTTCTTGAATTTCATATGTTAATTCCAGATCCCTGTTGCATGTACTTTCAGAACTCTAAGGAGAGGAATTTAGAAATTATGACCAAAAGGAAATATCTGAGCACTATAAGCATGCAAAAAAATGTTTTGCCAAAAATGCCTTAAAAAAACATTCTCAAAGCATTAAATTCTCTCTCTCGTTTTGTCTCAAAGCCCACTATCCTCAAAAAGAATGTGCTTCGAGAAGGCCATGTATTTCATCATGTCCCTTTTCTCTTCATGTTCCCCTACTTTTAGAGACCCTCGCTAAGCAGAAAATGAACTTTCTGGCTTAGAGGCAGTGCTGGATATTTTCAGAACCAGAACCCAATGTTCTTATAGGGTGGGGTTAGGAATGGAAAGAATATTCATAATAATTATTTCTTTTCAGGTTGAAAAATCAGGTTACAGACAGTCAGAAAGATTTGTTCTGGGGGGCAGGTTTGGCCGTTGTCTCCCTCTGAGTAAGAAACCAGGGATTCACACTCCATTTCACTTACTCAAAGCCACCCAGTAGGTTTCCATAGCTGATGTGACACAGGGTCTCTTAACAAGTAAAAAAAAACAGGGATTTCACACTCCATGTAGTGAAAAGTTCTGTGTTAATTGGGCAGCACAGTGAAAATAGCACTGGATACCACTAAAGAAGGAAGAGTATAGTATAGCCTAGAACAGAATGCCTTGGTCAATCATCCTTTCAAATCCCAGCCAGATTACTATGACTCATTTTAATAAAACTCCATAGAACTCTTACCAGGAGTAATGATGATCGAGTTAGCTTCTTTTATGAGCTCAATTGTTTGATCAACTCCAACTTCAGTATGTGTTCCAACTATTTCCATGGGTTTTCCTCCAGCTGTAGATGTCGTACCATATCCACCCAAAATGACATTTGGCAAAGATCGATTCATGGCCTAGATAACCATAAAACTTAAATGAAAAGAAAGCTTATTGCTTCAGGTCCAATAAAAGACTCCAAAAGTATCAGCTTAGTGCCTGGAGTCAACTGAGAGGCAAGAGATTGACTTTAACTTCACCTAGTACTCAGTGCAGATGTATTGATTAGTCCTCAATAATTCAAGTCATGTTTTTATATCTTTTTTTCTTAAACCAGACCTGAGTCTACTACTAGGCTGAGTCCAGTGGCTAGCTCAGATGACAGGGTGCAGTAATGTAGCCTAAATGTAAATGCCAAATGAGAATCAAAACAATTAGCCTTGTTTAATTTTTTTGTGGTGTATCCACAGTAATGCAGACATGTTCAGCTTACCACACACATGATGTAAGATAGGATAGCTCCAGAAGAACCAATCAAGGCACCAACAATAGTCATCAGGTTGTTGTCAAGAAGAAATCCTTCTGCGCACAAAGCCCATCCAGAGTAGCTGTTGAGAACAGTTATCACCACAGGCATATCTGCTCCACCAATAGCTGCTGTCAGTGTAACTCCCTGCCATTTTTAAAATGCAACATGGGAGGGAAGGAAAATAAAATCTGTGTTAGGTTTAAATAACACAATTATTAAAATTAATACAAAAACGTTAAAGAGAAAGCAAATGGAAACTCACTTACTGGAATGGATGAAGCATAGAAACAACAACAACATAAACAGTCTGGGCTGACAATGGCCATTCTGCTCTACATTTTCATTACTCCAACAGAAAATATGTATGCCTTGTATTGGCCATCAGTGTGTACAAAAATACAGTCGCCCCTCCTTTTTCACGGGGATCCATTCTGAACCCCCTCGCGAAAATGGAGTTTTGCCTATATTCAAGTCCCATTGAATATAGGGGGTGCAGGGGTGCACCCCATTTATTCTCCCTCCGTTCGTCCATTGGCATAAGCGCGGGATGTGAGTCCGAAGACTGCGAGACGTAGAGAGGACTGTTGTTCAATTTAATATGCATAAGAGCCAATAAGGATTATGTTGGAATTATATTCTAGTAGTGTGAAATTGCTTTATGTTATAGCACAGTCGACCAACATGGCCCTGCTTCTGTTGATTTTACTGGCACTTCTTTGCTAAATTATTACTGTATGGTTGCATGACAAAACAGCCCAGAAGCAATTCAAACAGGGGCCGAGAGACCTCTAAGAACCTAAAAGAAAGAAGAACATGAGGGGAGAAGGGAAACGATGGGAGAAAGGAGGAGACAGATAGGGAAACAATCAATTCAAAAAAAATTGGGGGGGGGGGGTTTGACATAGGAAAACAGCTACTGGGAGCAGCAATAGTTGGGGGGTGACACTAAAGTGAAAGAACAGCAGTAACACCATAGTTATTACTTGTTAGCACTGTGCACAGGGAGTTATAGATGGCCTTCCTTGAGTAACCCTATGATGAGACACCTGATACAGAGGCAGGATAAGAGCACTAACAGATAGATAGATAGATAGATAGATAGATAGATAGATAGATAGATAGATAGATAGATAGA